>NC_142008.1:0-227500 GCF_049901715.1 Pseudonaja textilis | reverse complement strand
AGTTGTCTTCACGCTCAGGAAGTTTCTCCTTAGTTCCAGGTTGCTTCTCTCCTGGATCAGTTTCCATCGGTTGCTTCTTCTCCGGCCTTCGGGGGCTTTGGAGAAGAGGTGGACCCCCCCACCCACATCCTTTGGGGCAGCCCCTCGAATACCGTTTGTGCGGATATACCGAATTGGGAGGAGGCTGTAATGAAATGGGGAGGACTTAGTCACAAGTCGCTTTTCTTCAGTGCTGTGGAAACCTTGAACGGGTGGTAGACCATTGATTGTAAGCAGAGGAAAACCTGGAAATTTCCCAACAGGGAGTACAATTAACCAGGGGAACTGCTCGCCACCAGAATTTGTGATTCTGTCATTCTTGAATGGTCACCTTGCCTGAGCAGGGGGTGGGACTAGAAGACCTCCAAGGTCCCTTCCCACTCCGTCATTCTGTAAACGGCTCCTGCTCAAGCCGGGGGTCAGACTAGATGACCTCCAAGGTCCCTTCCCACTCCGTCATTCTGTCATTCTGCAAGCATCTCCTGCTCAAACAGGGGGTCGGACTAGAGGACCTCCAAGGTTCCTTCCCGCTCCATCATTCTGTCATTCTGCAAGCATCTCCTGCTCAAACAGGGGGTCAGACTAGATGACCTCCAAGGTCCCTTCCCACTCTGTCATTCTGTCATTCTGCTAGCATCTCCTGCTCAAACAGGGGGTCGGACTAGAGGACCTCCAAGGTCCCTTCCCACTCCGTCATTCTGTAAACGGGTCCTGCTCAAGCCAGGGGTCAGACTAGATGACCTCCAAGGTCCCTTCCAACTCTGTCATACTGTAATGTTCTGCTGCCTGAGCAGGGAATTGGATTGGAAGATCTTCAAGCTTCCTTCCAACTCTGTTCTTGTTAGAAATTCTGTTTATACGACACATAGCACCCCAGACCAAACAAACAGAACCATCACCATGTGCCTTATTGCTTAACTGCTTGAAACTCTACTTGGTACAACAGAGCCGACCTTGTAAACACTGCCATCTACTGGCTGAATACTGCTGTAGTTGTTGCACAAAGATACATTCCCACAAAAAGTATTCCAAGAATTGTTCTATGTTGCTCCGTAAACCTTTGCGGAACCACAAATGATCGCCGGGAAACGTGACAACTTCTACACCATGTGAGGCCCGTTTACATTTGAGTCAGTTTGCTTTGACCAAGTGGGCAGCGGTCCCTTGGTTTGCTATCCGGTGACCAATCCCCGAAGGTCAACAGCTCTTCCCCCGGCCAGACTCCCATCGATGGGAGGAAGAGATTGGAGCCAAACCGGGGGAGGGACGACGTCACATGGCCTCTCTCGCTTCGGAGGACAAAGAGCAGAGAAACAAACACCGAGAATGAAGAACGTCTGGCTGGTCTTGGGTGTTCTCCTGGCTTTGGGGGCAGCCGCCCCCCAGGCGAAGAAGGTGAGCCCGGTCGGGGGTGGCGTCCAAAGGAGAGGGGGGGATGAAAACATACGAGCGATGAGTAGAGAGGGAAGAGTAGAAAACCTGAGCTCAGCTCCGAATCGGGTACGGATCCTCGGCACTTGTAAGTCGCGGGAAACTCGTCACCTACTGACGTTTCCTTCACGAAACCCAAGTTTTATAGTTTCAGCTTAGACGGCAAGCCGAGTTTGGGATTGCAGGCGTTTCATGACCCAGCTAGGTAACCTCATCAGTGCTAGAAGGGAAGGAGGGTTTGTGGAATGGAGGAGGAAGGGTCCTTGGGGCTCTCTGAGTGGCTGGTTTCCTTGCAGACGTCTCATGACCCAACTAGATAACAGTACTAGAAGGGAGGGGGGGGTTGCAGAGAGGAGGAGGAGGACGAGGAGGATGAGGAGGAAGGATGTGGGCTCCTTAGTGGTCTGTGAGCTTGGTTTTCTTTTTAACATGTTTCATGACCAAACTAGTAACTACATAGTAACTACATAGCCAAAAAGGCATTAAGAGCTGTTAACCTAATCTTACGTAGCTTTTTCTCTGGTAATATCACACTACTAACTACTAGGGCATACAAAACATTTGCTAGACCAATACTCGAATACAGCTCATCAGTCTGGAACCCACATTACGTATCTGATATTAACACAGTTGAGAAAGTCCAGAAATATTTCACAAGAAGAGTTCTCCACTCCTCTACTCATTGTAGACGACCTTATGCCATCAGACTTGAAATTCTAGACCGAGAAAACCTTGAATTACTCCGTCTTCGGTCCGATCTAAGTATAGTATATAAAATCATACACTGCAATGTCCTACCTGTCATTGAATAGTTCGGCTTCAATCATAACTATACAAGAGCAAACAATAGATACAAACTCAAGGTAAACCGCACCAAACTTGATTGTAGGAAATATGACTTCAGCAACAGAGTGGTCGACGTCTGGAATACTCTACCTGACTCTGTGGTTTCTTCCCCAAACCCCAAAAACTTTAACCTTAGACTGTCTACTGTTGACCTCACCCCTTTCCTAAGAGGTCTGTAGGGGGCCTGCATAAGCTCACCAACGTGCCTACCGTCCCTGTCCTATTGTTTCTTTTATTTTTCTTATATGTATCCATGTATTCATAACTATGTTTTTACTTATACCTATTACCTTGTAAGTGATTGACAAATAAACAAACAAACACCTTCAGTGCTAGAAGAGAGGAGGGTTTATGGAGAGAAGGAGGGGGAGAGGGAGAAGGAGGAAGAGGAGGGGGAGGGGGAGGAGGAGGGAAAGGAGGAAGGGGAGGAGGAGGAAAAAAGAAATAAGAGGAGGAGGAATCAGAGAAGGAGGGAGAGGAGGAAGAGAACTAGGGGGTCCTTGGGGCCTCTGGGCTGGGTTGTTTCCTTGCAGACGTTTCATGACCCACCTAGGGAACATCATCAGTACTAGAAGGGAAGGAGATTGTTTCCTTCCTGGACTGATCTGGAATGGGTTTATTCACTTCTACTAAGCTCAGCCTGAAGAGAGGATGGGAGTTGTAGTCAGACAGCTGGGTTGGGAAATGTCTTCTAATCCAACCCTCCCCCATTCCAGAGGACGGGTGTGCTTAAGCTGCCTTTGGCTACCGAGGCATTTTAGGCCAACTTTTCTCCTTCTCTCTACACACAGAGGCGAAAATGCAAGTCGTGTGTCAACAGCACCTATTACCCTGGAAGTTTCTCCATTCTGAGGTCGGTGAGTACTCGGGAGATCAAAGGAAAGGGCAGACGTTCCCTGAGTCTGAGTTGGGCAGCAAAGGTGACCGACTGACAGACAGACAGACAGACAGAGGGACAGAAATTGTATCTATCTATCTATCTATCTATCTATCTATCTATCTATCTATCTATCTATCTATCTATCTATCTATCTATCTATCTACCCTCTATCTATCTATCTTTCTATCTATTCTATACATCCATCTATCTATCTATCTATCTATCTATCTATCTATCTATCTATCTATCTATCTATCTATCTATCTATCTATCCTTCTATACATCTATCTATCTATCTATCTATCTATCAAGTTTTCGCGGGTACTTACATGTATGGTATTCAGCTTTGTTCGGGTATTTTCCCACGTCATTCTAAAAAGCCTGATGATGGCAGATGAGATTCGGCTGAAACGTTGCTACAACTTTAAAAGCGCAACTACAATGACGTGGGAAAATAGCTGAACAAAGCTGAATGCCATACATGTAAGTACCCGCGAAAACTTAAGAAAACAAATATATATATATTTTTTCTGAGGTTTTCGCGGGTATTTGTATGTGGGTCTTTGGTTATTTGGGTTTTCTCCTGCGTAAAATTGGAAGTATCTAGGCAACGTTTCGATGAAGTCTCATTCATCATCTTCAGGCTTGTGTCTTCGGCTCTGTGCTTCTTGGAGACACAAGCCTGAAGTTGATGAATGAGACTTCATTGAAACGTCGCCTAGATACTTCCAATTTTACGCAGGAGAAAACCCGAATAACCAAAGATCCACATATATATATACCTACACCTGGACCTACACACCTAGACCTACATATATATATATATGTATGTGTATGTATGTGTGTGTGTGTATATTTATATATATATGTAGGTCTAGGTGTGTTCCGGTCTTTTCCCCTGTAAGATTAAGAGTATCTTGGCGACATTTTGGCGAGGTCCCACTCGCCATCCTCAGGCTGGTGCTTTTGGCTTCGTGCCGGTACAAGCAGTGTGTGATCAGAGCTGCCGTCTCTCTCTATATATATTGGTGGGGGTGGGGCTGATGTGCTGGGCTGGTTGGTTGCGCTGCTGCCTCTTGATTGGTTGATGGAGTCGATGTTGACAGCCCATTATACCAAAGATACAAAGAGAGAGAGGGGATAGATAGAAAGACGGATAAAGGATGGATGATAGGTAGATATATATGAATATATTAGGTAGGTTGGGTAGGTAGGTAGATATTGAGGGATATAGAGATAGTAGATGGAGGGAGGGAGGGATAGAAGGTGAGATAGATAGGTGAGATAACAGAACCAAACAGAACGGAATAGGAAATAGAATAGAACCGATTTTCACGAGGCCTCCTCGCTCTCTCGTGTTCCTTTTGCTTTGGGTGCAGCGTGGAAGTCCGGAGGCAGCCATTTTCAACCAAACGGATGTTTTCCCCCTGCCAACCCTGGAATCCAGCAAGTCGGTACGTTGATCGGTGCAGAAGCTGGCAGGGGTGGGGAGGACTGGAAGGGACCCCCGGGCTCTGCCTCGGCAGGAAGTTCGTGGCTGCTCCACCCCTGGAGGTGTGCAAGAAAAGACTGGGGCAGCCTTTTTGTCTGGAATGATACAAGGCCTCCCGCTTCAGCCGGGGGTTCGGATAGATGACCTCTGAGATCCCTTCCAACTCTGGGTATTCTGTAATTCTGCAAGGGTCTCCTGCTCGAGCAGGAGGTTGGGCTAGGTGACCACAAAATGGCCCTTTCAGCTCTGTGTATTCTGTAAGTCTCCTGCTTGAGCAAGGGGCTGGACTACGTGACCCCTGAGGTCTCTTCCAGCTCTGTCATTCTGTAAGGGTTTCCTGTTCAAGCAGGGGGTTGGACTAGATGACCTCCAATATCCCTTCCAACTCTGTCATTTTCTGATTCTGTTTACGTGGATCCACAAGGGGTGAAGCTTCCATCCCTCCATCGGAGCTGCCATCTTGACCCCTTGGATCTCCCGCTGGGAATTCTGGGAGTCGAAGTCCGACCGTCTCCACTTTCTTGGAGGTTCTAGAAAGGCCGATCTAGGAGCTGGTCTCGGACACCCAAAATATCCCCACAAATGAAAGGCATCTGTCTATGCTGGGGGTCTCCATCTTGGCTATTGGAGGACGGGGGGACTTCATCACCCAGAGTCCCACAGTCTCTTGGGAGACGCCCCCCCCTCGTCTGGAGCCCCAAACTCATAATGTTAAATCCCGGGAATTTGGACGGATGGTGAGAGAGAGAGAGAGAGAGAGAGAGAGATCTGCTCTGACGTCTCCCTCCTCTCTCCCTCCCTCTTCCTCCCTCTCTCTATCTCTCCTCCCTCTCTCCTTCTCCCTCCCTTCCTCTTTCCCTCTCTCCCTCCCTCTCCCTCCCTCTCTCTCCCACTCTCCCTCCCTCTCCCTCCCTCCCTCCCTCTCTCTATCTCTCCCTCCCTCTCTCCTTCTCCCTCCCTCCCTCCCTCCCTCTCCCCCTCCCTCAACCTCTCCCTCCCTCTCCCTCTCTCCCTCCCTCTCCCTTCCTCCCTCCCTCTCTTTCTCCCTCTCTCTATCTCTCCCTCCCTCTCCCCCTCCCTCAACCTCTCCCTCCCTCTCCCTTCCTCCCTCCCTCTCTCTCTCCTCCCTCTCCCTTCCTCCCTCCCTCTCTTTCTCCCTCTCTCCCTCCCTCCTTCCCCTCCCTCCCTCCCTCTCTCTCTCTGACACACACACACAGACACACACAGATCCCTCACACATCCCACCCCTCCAAGGCAGCCACATTCCTAACCTGCTTAGAAGAAGAAAGAAGCGGAAAAAACAGCTCGGAAGCCAGGCAAGGTCCCCCGCCTCCCCTCCTCCCCTGTCTCCCCTCACTACCTCTTCTTGTTCTTGGGTTCCCACAGGCCGCCATGTTGGCGGGGCAGCCTGTGTTCCCGCGCAGCCTGGATTAATTGCTTGGGGGCTCTGGGGTCACCAAAATTTTCTCAGAGGCCACCAGTGGGCCGTGGCCCACTAGTTGGCGACCGCTGGTCTGGAGGACCTATAATCAGTGGGTGGGATTCTCCCTGTTCGGGCCGGTTTGGACAAACCGCTAGTGCCAATGATCAGCTGGCTCCAAAATGGTTCCCTCCGACAATCGATCGTGTGGGCCGCTCACCCGCCGCTGCTCTATGCTCACCTATATCTGCTCAGCTGGTTCGCATGGCAGAGCGGATTGCCATGTCAACTCCTAAAATACGTCTACGGTCTTCTTAGAGTGGCCAACAGAAAGGGAGGGAGGAGCAGTGCGGCAGATTGGAAATCGAGAGTGCATTCCGTCAATGTTTTCAGAGATAGTAACTAGGTGACTGAAGTTTCTGCCGGACAAAATTCAAACTGGAGAGCCTGATTGATGACTCTGGGCTATGGAGGTGTCCCATTGGAGGATATGAATTGGGATACACCCAGGGGGTGGGGTGGGGGAAACCAGGGTCTAGTGGTCAGGATTCCGGCAGTTACCCCATTTCAATCATGAGTCTCAGCCAAAGAATTCAAAAGGATTTATGGGAGTCAACATGTCCGGCACTGCCTGGGTGCAGCCGACTCTGAGGCACGTCATTCCTTGTCACTCTTCACCCTGGTTTCCCCACCCCACCCCCTGGGTGTGTCATCAATCATATTCTCCAATGAGACACCTCCATAGCCAAGAGTCATCAATCATATTCTCCAATTAGAATTTTGAAACTTCAGTCGCCTAGTTACTATCTTTGAAAATATTTATGGAATGCACTTTCAGTTTCCAAGCTGCTGCACTGCTCCCACCTCCCCTTCTGTTGGCAGCTCTAAAAAGACCAGAGGGATATTTTATGAGTTGATATGCCACTCCTCAGCTGTGTTACTTCCCCGAAGTAACACTGAAGGTAAGTTATTTTGAAAGCTGAGCACGCCCTCACCTGGGCAATCAGTGAACCGGTTGTTACACCAGCAGCCTCCCACCGTCGCCTATAATCCACTCCCTTCTCCTGTTTCCTCCTGCAGGTTGAGCTAAGGTTGGACCGGAGGACCAAGAGGGAATCCCTGACCCCGCGCCGGGGGAGGAAGCGGACTGGGCCCAGGCCCCCCTGCCGGGGTTGCTATTCCTGGTTGACCATTGTGGCTCCACCTGGTCAGGTGACCTACAACAGGACGTCCAACGACACCAATTCCTCGGAGTCGGAGGAATGGTCCAGTGAAGGGGATTAGCCCCCCATCTCACCTCGTACGGGGGGGGGCTTGCTTTCCTGCCTTCCCCCACTTCCCCAATCTGGGGAAACTGGACCCCCGAGGAGCCTCCTGACCCATATAATGTGTGAAATTAACCCCCCCCCCAAAAAAAATGCAATAAAGGGAAAAGGTGAAAAACGAGCTTTCTCGTGATGTTAGAAGCACACCTGTGCGCTGTATGGATCAAGCCCACAATCTGGACCAGGCGGGTGGGGTCTCCATCTTCACACCTCCCTTGGATCTGATGTCAGAAGTGTTGCGTTCGGCATGAGGAAAAGTGGGGAAAAGGGGGGAAAAGGGAAAATAATGCTTAATGGGGGAAAGTGAAAGTTTGCTTCTCGGACACAAGGCCGTTTCCACCCTGGAGAGGATTGCAACCTCAAGACATCTTGCACTCAGAGCGCCCGCTTTCCAAAATATGTCTTCTTCGAGCGCGATTGGACAATGGGGTGTGGTGTGTGTCTCTCTCTGTGTGTGTGTGTGTGTGGGAGCAATGACAGGATGTAGCTAAGATGGGGAACATTCCACCCAGGGATTTGCCGCCCGCGAACTTCAGTTCCGAGTTGGCTTTGGAGTAATTCCCTTGATTTTCAGGAGACTATACCTTCATCGACAAACTAGCAGGGTACCCGTGCTTCGCTACGAAACTATGTGGTCGGGCTTAGTTTGGGGGGAGGAAAATAAGGGGCGGGGGGCGAAATTCTGCCTCTGCCTACCAGCATCCACCAGCATTCATATCTGGCTAGAGTCCTGTCAATGTGAGAGTTGAGGGCTGTTTGGAAATTGAAACCGTAATTGCTGTGTGAGCAAGGAGACAGCAAGGAGCCTGCTCTGGACTAAAGCTGTTTAGTGTTGTGAAACTGAAACTGAAACTCCTCTGCTTGTGTTTTGCCTTGGGAACAGATTTCTTTTCAGGTGGGGAGGGGGAGTAGAACTCCTTAGCATCAGAGCGTGTTAATTGCTGTAGAAGAAATACTAAGGAAATACGATTGATTCGGTGGTCATTTTGAAAAATCCTTTCTTAGTGAGCCCCTAGAAGCCAAGAGGAACATCCGGGCCAAATGTCAAGTTTCTAGGCTTTTACGGTTCTGGAGATTTTGTGATGATGCATGAGGGGTATTTTGCTTTTATATATATAGATGAAGTTAAAGATCGGTCTGGCTTAAAGGTTCGAGTTGGAGCAAGCCTGGCCCGTACAATGTTTACTTATCGTAAGAAAAACAGCCCATCATTCCATTTTATTTACATTTATTTATATTTCATACTTCTTCACCGTCCACCTAGCGACTTAATGACAGCGGGATTCACTGAACAACTATGGCAAAAGAGGACGTAAAATCAGGTGTGACTGAGTTAACAACCGCCTTGGTTAGCAACATAAAATTCCTGTTCCAATTGTGGCTGTAGACGAGTATGCAGAGTATGCTCGACTTATGCCCAGAATGGAGGCCAAGATTTCTGCTACTAAGTGAGACACTTGTCTTTGAGTTTTGCCTAATTTTACCACCTTCCTTGACCCCGTTGTTAAACGAATCGCTGCAGCTGTTATGCTTATAACACAGGTTTTAAGAGAAACTGGTTTCCTCATTGAGTTTGTTCATAGGAAGGTCCCAAAAGAGGATTGAGTGACCCAGGGACACTGCAACCGTCGTAAGTATGAGTCAGTTGCCAAGCATCTAAATTTTGATCCTGTGACTCTGGGACGCTGCAACTGTCATAAATACGAGTCGGTTGCCAAAAAGTCCCTTTTTCCAATGCTGTGTGTCACTTCGAATGGGCACTAAATGAATAATTGTAAGTCGAGGACTAGCTGTACAATATAGGGGCTCATTGGGGTAAGCTTTTGTTTTTTTGAAGCCATGGGAACTGGAGGCTTAAGACTCACATTTAATAAAATGAGAACAGATAAAGTTTGATGGACAACAAAGTGACCAGTGGTGGGCAATGCTGCCGGTTCGGACCAGTTGTAGCGAACCAGTTGCTTCAACTATCAGCTGGCCCCACCCTATCCTGTCCTATATGTCTGTGTTTTTCAGCTCAGCTGATTCGCACAGCACAGTGGATTCCCACGCCTCAGCTGTTTTACTTACTGGGTGTCAGGATTCTGGCAGTTACCCCCACTTAAATCAGGAGTCTCGAGCCAAACTTCCAAAATTTCCAAAGGATTTATGGGGAGTTAACATGTCTGGCACTGCCTGGGTGTAGCCAACTCTGAGACACATAATTCACTGTCACCCTTGACCCTGGTTTCCCCCACCCCCTGGGTCAATCACAGTTCATATTCTCCAATGAGACACATCCAGGGGTGGGATTATACCTGTTCACATCTATTCCTAGAACCGGTTGTTAACCTTCTAAGCAGTTCGGAGAACCGGTTATTAGAAGAAATTACTGGCCTAATCCTGTAAGGAAGGCAGGAAGGAAACATTCTGGTGTTGCTTACAGAAACTGCCTCTCTGTTAACCCTTATTACATTCTTGGCAGGACTAGACTTCCTATCTCAGGAATGTTTTTTTCCCCCTCCTTTGCTGGTACTTTGCTTGTGTGGAATGACCATTCAAAGGTACAATGGCACTGAAAAAAGTGACTTATGATCGTTTTTCACACTTACAACTGTTGCAGCAGCCCCACAGTCATGAGAGGCCAGGCGAGGAGATGCGTGCCTCGATGTGAGTGATAGTGAGTTGGCCATGCCCAGCCAATAACATTTAATGGATAGGTAATTAATATATAGCCACGTCCACCCAGTCACATGACCACGTCCACCCAGTCACACGACCACATCCACCCAGTCACATGACCACCAAGCCCATCAACTAAGCCATGCCCACAGAACTGGTTGTTAAAAAATTTGAATCCCACCCCGGACACATCCATAGCCCAGAGTCATCAATCATGCTCTCCAGTTTGAATTTTGCGCATTATTTGATGCTATGTTACCATGTACTGTTTACTTAGTTAATAGTTAGCTGATAGTTGTGAGATTATCAAAAAAATAAAACAGCAGACTGTGATAATCAGAATCCATAACAGGCTATCTATTTAATAGATATTGCAGTATCGACCCCCGATCTCCCAGGCTGCAGTTTGGGAGAAAGGAGACACCCCTTCCAGTAAATACAACCTTATATAGGATTATCATATTTAAAAGGTTACTTAACACTTCATGTTTTGCACCCATAGGAATTACAGACTCTCATAAGAAATCCATGGAAATCCCGCAACTTTCTCCACTTCACCACATCATCAGATTTCCTGTTTTCTACTTAAAGGATTACACAAGACTTCATTAATAACTCTTATAATGTCAAGATGACCCTTTATGCATCTCAGACCAAGCTAAGGACATAATATTTTGCAATTCTACATACCTTTAGCAAAACAAACACATTCATAACAAGTTATATAAATGTTTTGATCTCTAAAAGTTCGGCTTAAGAGCAAACATGGAGACTGTCTTGCTCTTTATATTCTTAGGTGTATAAGGTAAATTTCCATATATAATAGTAGTGGAATTTATAATTCCAGGCAGGGTGTGTGCTGGTTAGACAGTATATACTTAGTTGAGGAATGAGAGCTGCCCCCTTAAGGGACTGCTTCATGGGAAATGTAGTTAATACCTCATGGGAGATGTAGTTCATGTCATGTGATCACATCGGTAATCCTGATTGGTTACTGACTTGATCTCTGGTTGGGCTGGGGGAATTTTTTGGGCATTCTTACCTGGACCCCGAATCGAACGGGAGATTTTGTTAGGAATGTAAGATACCTAACAGGTATTTGGGTTGGAAATATATAAACCAGGATAAACATTTTAAAACTGTCTCTTTAAGAAAATGCAAAACTGTAATTGGGTGTGTTTTCTCAAATGGCCATAAGATGGAGCCAGAAACCTGGGTTGTCTCAGTGTCTCAGTGAGTCTCTGTTTCCTTCTGTTGGAGAGAGTTGTCGTTCCTCCTAAATGACTGTTACTGATCGTTGATGTAAGTCTGTTACTGAACTGTTTTTTGATACTGGACTTCGATATTTGGATTATCCCTGGACTGAAAACTGATTGCTTTACCTGTGAATGACTTGGACTGCTTATCTTGGACTGTGCTTGAACGTTTATTGGAAGTAAAAAACCTACATTTACTGTACAGTGTATCTGTGTGTTGTCTGTGCGTTATTCTTCCCTACTGTCGCTACGTCTCCCTGTATGCGCTCATTCTCCTAACAGGAATTACCTCAACCCTGGTTATGGGCCCAGGCTCAGATAACTGAGAGTTGGTGTGAATACACAGTACTGTATACAGACAGCTGTTTACTGATTAATTGTGGGTTACTATCCTAGTAAAGATGGCACAAGACACTTCAACAAGTCTATCATTGATGGAGCAAACTAGGTTTCCTGGTCTATGAAGTGCAGTCTACTTCTGCGTAGAGGTTGTTTATGGAATGTAGTTCAAGACCCACCGGATGTAAATGCTTGGGATCCAGAAAATGAGGACTATGCCAAGAAGCTTGCTGACTTTGAACAGAACAACA
The DNA here is from genome assembly GCF_049901715.1 of Pseudonaja textilis. Lineage (NCBI taxonomy): Eukaryota > Metazoa > Chordata > Lepidosauria > Squamata > Elapidae > Pseudonaja > Pseudonaja textilis. Next base: position 215,560 of record NC_142008.1, on the reverse strand, counting down.
AACGAGCTCTTTGTATAATTGGACTAACACTGAGTGACAAGCAGCTAGTCCATATTCATGGAGAAGAGTCTGCTGCTAGGTGTTGGGAGAATTTGAAGAGGATTTATGTTCGTGACAGTGTAGGTGCACACATACATCTTACACGTAAACTGTTTAGAGCACGTCTTCTGAAAGGTGGAGATATGTTAGCTCATTTAAACTTCATTAAAAGAATTTTTCAAGAGCTACATGAACAGGAACTGATATTTTCAGAGGTGCATCAAGTTTACATCATTCTTTCCTCATTGGATGAAAGTTATTATGATTACCTATCTTCACTGGAAGTCCTGCCCAGAGATAAACTGACATTAACTGACATAACTGAAAGGTTGTTAGAAGAAGCAAGACAGCTGGATAGGGACCAATTGAAGAAGGAACAACCACAAGAAGAGAATTTGTCTTCAACTGCCTATACTGTTAGGAAATGTTTTTCTTGTGGGGCTAGGGGACATATAGCTAGATTCTGTAAGAAGGGAAAATTTGTAAGAACAGAATACTGGCAAACAGCAGAAGGCCAAAAAGAATGTTAGTTTAGCTATGTCTAGCAATTCAACTGTAAACCATGATTTGTGGGTTGTTCATAGTGGAGCATCACAATGCATTACTAAAGATAGAGAAAGGTTTGTAAAGATGTCCACATGTATCATTGGCAAATGGATGGAAGATGATGGCATCAGGTGACGGTACTGCATATTGTTCTTGTATAAACGAACATTTAACTATGTTATATATACCTAAACTGAAACTTAATTTATTATCAGTAAGGGCTTTAGTTAATCTTGGTTATGTAGTAACCTTTAGGGGAGATAATTGTATAATAGAGAAAGAGGGTAAAAGTGTTACTGCTACTTTAGAGAATGATTTATATGTGATACATGATGACCAGTTGAAGATGGCTAACTCGGTTTATAACAATGTTAAGCCACATGATGAATGTATACATTTACAGCATAGATGTCTAGGGCACATTAATTTCAAAATGCTCAAACAAACTGTTGAATTGTCAGAAGGAGTAAAATTGAAACCCTTTAGCAAGTATTTAAACTGTAATGCTTATAGCCAAGAGAAAAATACGGTTACTCCTGCAAACAGACTTAATGGGTTTAAGACCAAAGAACCTTTAGAGATTGTTTTTGCTGAAATAATTGGCCCTAAGAAACCTAGTTTGGGAGGTGCCTGCTATATTTTGAGTATACTCATGATACGGTTTCCGCTATCTTATAATTATTGTGTTTTCTCAAACGGCCATAAGATGGAGCCAGAAACCTGGGTTGTCTTAGTCTTAGTCTCAGAAGAAGTTTCAGTGAGTCTCTGTTTCCTTCTGTTGGAGAGTATTGCCGTTCTTCCTAATTGACTGATATTCATGGATTTGATGTAAGTCTGATACTGAACTGTTTTTTACATTGGACTTTGATATTTGGATTATCCCTGGATTAAAAAACTGACTGATTTACCTGTGAATGACTTTGAACTGCCTATTTTGAACTTTGCTTAAAACCTTTATTGGAAGTAAAAACCTACATTTACTGTACAGTGTATCTGTGTGCTGTGTGTGTATTATTCAAACACTCCTCTCAAATACGTCTCCCTGTATGCGCTCATTCTCCTAATGGGGAGTTACCTCAACAGATTTCCTTTGCTATAATGCTCTAGGATAACCCTCTTTTCACCCTATTGTGGCAAAGATTGGACATTAGATGAATCTCGACACAACTCTTGAGTTATACTTTGAGGATCCTAATAAAATCCAATAAACTAACTTTGCATGGAAGCCTTTGTAGGGTTTAACTGCTAGCCCAGGAACTTTGGGGACATGAAAGTGAAAGTGGCAGAAACCTCAGTCACCTAGTTACTATCTTTGAAAATATTTATGGAATGCAGTTTCGGTTTGCAAGCAGCTACACTGCTTCCCCTCCCTTTCTGTCAGCAACTCTAAAAAGAACCATAGAAATATTTTATGAGTTGACACTGGGGCTGCTCTAGAAAGTAAACTGTAGTGCTTGAAATGGATGAAGCGCGCTCTTATAAAGAACAGTTAGTAAAAAATATTTTTTGAATCCCACCACTGGAAGCAACCACACATCAAAGAGAGGGATAAACATGGTTGGCTCTAATCTTGGTCAGGAATGAGAACCGAAAAGGCCAAACCAACATTTGAAGAAGCCATGGCTTGCTTGAGAAGGTGGGGAAAAAAACCAGAAGGTTAGGATCGGGTGAAATTCAGGAGAACCTCAAAAGAAATGGACCTTCAAGAACAGGGGTCGCCAACCTTTTGGATCTCAGGGACCACCAAACTCATAATTTTAAATCCCAGGGACCACTAACTAGCTCTGTGGGTGTGGCCTAATTTGTGGGTGTGGCTTGCTGGTCATATGACTGGCTGGGCATGGCTGGTATGTAAATATTATAAATATTTATATAAATATTGAATTTTTTATAAAAAAGAGAGCAACTTTTACCCAAAATCAGGCAAAGCAGGCAGGCAGATTGAGTTGCTCACAGAATCATTCAGTGATCTATCTATCTGCCATCGGCTAGCTCAGCCTGTCACATAAAATTTGCTTGCTGTGAGTCTGCACTGAAAAATAAAACCTTCAGTCCTAAGGGAGGTTCGGCTGATCTAAAGACTAGCTAGAAAGCAAGAAATCCAACCGTTTCCTGCTTCCTAGCTAATCTAAATCTCCTGGCACAGCAGAACAGCTGATGGTCGGAAAAAGGAAAAATAGCAACTTAGCAGGTAAGTTTGCTGGGTAAGGAGTGAGTGGGCGGGAGGGTTCCCGCGGGCCATGTGGGCGATGCAGCCTTGTGTTTCTGCACAGCCCGGATTAATTGCTTTGGGGGTGCTCTGGGGGTGAGATTTCTCTGCGGCCCACCAACATTTTCTTGCGGACCACCAGTGGGCTGCAGCCTACAGGTTAGCGACTGCTAGACTAGATGACCTCCAAGGTCCCGCCAAGTCTCATTCTATGATTCTGTAAGGGCCTCCTCCTTGAGCAGGGGTCTGGACTAGATGACCTCCAAGGCCCCTTCCATCTCTGTCATTCTATGATTCTATCAGGGTCTCCTGCTTGAACAGGGGTCTGGACTAGATGACCTCCAAGATCTCTCCTAACTCTGTTGTTCTTTAATTCTGTAAGGGTTTCCTGTTTGAGCAGGGGGCTGGACTAGACAACCTCAGAGGTCCCTCCCAGCTCTATGTGTTTAGATACATTTCATCTCTTGCCTTGAATTTCTTTAATCCCTTCTCCTTCGTCTTCCCTTGGCTAGATGTTGCTGGTCCTGAAAGGGGATAATATGGTAGGAAGGAAGGAAGGAAGGAAGGAAGGAAGGAAGGAAGGAAGGAAGGAAGGAAGGAAGGAAGGAAGGAAGGAAGGAAGGAAGGAAAGTAGGTAGGAAGGTAGCTAGGTAAGTAGGTAGGTAAGAAGGAGGATAGGTAAGTAGCTAGGTAGGAAGGAAGGTAGGTATTGGAATGTGCTGAAATGAGTTGATTGACATTTGAAATTAGAGAACAAGATGATAAACAATTTTATAAAATTTGGGATCTATCCTATCAATGGTTAGACAATAAAATATAGTAATGAAATATGCAGACTTTTAGAAAATAATAAATATATAAAGATGTATTCTTTTCTTATTATATCTACAAAATGATTCTAGGATAGATCTGGGATGATAATATGAATTGTCATAAAACAAATTAAGTAAAATATGATCATTTTGGAAAACATGAATGAATAAAAGTATAGTCAAGTGATTGATTAATAATGGTATTAATGTATTTAATATATTGATTGAAAATACGAGATTATATACAATGTAATTATAATCGAAGACTATGAAATGGAAGCACAAAACAATGTGTAAACCAACCAGCACACTGTATGTACATGTATGGAAGATGATTTGATGTTTTTATGTTTTGTTTGTTTATGTTTTTTAAAAAAACCAATAAAATTTTATTAAAAAAAGAAAAACTACAGGAAAGAAAGAAAGTAAGTAGCTAGGTAAGTAGGTAGAAGGAAGGAAGGTAGATAAGTAGTTAGGTAGGAAGGAAGGTAAGTAGGAAAGGAAGGTAGGTTAGGTAAGTATGGGAGGGAGGAAGGAAGGAAGGGAAGAAGGAAGGAAGGAAGGAAGGAAGGAAGGAAGGAAGGAAGGAAGGAAGGAAGGAAGGAAGGATGGTAGGGGAATCAAGGCTTGGTGCAGCAGTGAAAAGTCCGCAAACAGATACTCAAAGCAAAGCTATCTCCTGGCCCGATAACTTCTGAAGAAGGCTTGGAGCCCATCATTGGCTAAATCATTAACCAGAGGCTGAAGGCCGTTGCTCGGCCTTATGCTAACAATCCAGATGTTTCAACAATACCCCATTACGGCAAAGCCAGAATCAAAGTCCAGAGACAGAGGTAGACAACTCGGTGAGTTCTCAACACAACAGCGCTTGCCTCAAATTCTGCGCACCCAGATGGCCATGAAGAACCCTTGGTTGATCTTGGTGATCCTCTTGGCTTTGGTGGTTGCAACTGTGGTCACCAATCCGGTGAGTTCACACTGTTGGTGGTTAGGGGAGTAATGGGGCCAGGAGGTCTTCCTTCAGGCTGATCAGCTTACAGAGGTGTTTCTTGTAGGGTCCTTGGGGCTCTCTGAGCTGGGTGGTTTCCTTGTAGACGTTTCATGACCCATCTAGGGAACGTCATCAATGCTAGATGGAAGTGGGGTTGGAGGAGAAGAAAGAGAAGGAGGAGGAGGAGGAGGAGGAAGAGGAGGGGAAAGAAGAGGAGGGCTACTATTGGTGGCTTTCTTAGAGATGTTTCATGCAACAACAGCAGTACTACAAGGGGGGGGAGGTGTGTGGAGAGGAGGAAAAAGGAGGAGGAGGAGGAGGAGAAGGAGAAAGGAGTATGGGGTCCTTGGGGCTCTGTGAGCTGGCTGGCAGACGTTTCATGATCCAACTAGGTAACAACCTCAGGGGTAACAGACGGGGAGGTTGTTTCCTTCCTGGACTGATCTGGAACGGGTTCACGTGGTTCTACTCAGCTCAGCTTGAAGAGAGGATGGGAGTTGTAGTCAGACAGCTGGGTTGGGAAAGGCTGCCTTCCCCTGAAAGGGCGCCTCAGTTTCTCCAGCCGGCTGCTGAGGAGACGGTTTTCCCCTCTTCCCAGGTAGGAGAACGAGTCCGGAGAGCGGCCCGGGATCGCTGCCGTAATCGTTTGGGATGTTACTCCCTCATCTTCCATAACCAGGTAGTAGATAGAAGAACGTGGCGCAGGTCTCCATTTCTGCAAACGGGAGGGGGCGGGGAGGGGGGCAAACGCGGGCGCACCTGCGCATCACTTGCGCCAGTGAAGCTGCCAGCGCTCGCCCGCCCCGACCCAGAGTCACTCCCCTCCCCGCTACCTGTGCCGGAAAGATTGGGAGCGCTGGCTTAACCCGTTTCCTCTCACCCTGGACCCTGGTCTCCCCCGCCCCCGACCGTTTGTGTGTGTGTGTGTGTGTGTGTGTGTGATAGGTAAACGTGCTTCCCGTCCCTGTCCTATTGTTTCTTTTATTTTTCATATATATACCCATTTCATGGATTCATAACTATGTTTATACTTATACCTATTATCTTGTAAGCGATTGGCAAATAAATAAAATAAAATAAAAATTCAAGTTTTGTAGCAAACTGGTCCTATGGGTGTAGCTGGGTGGGCGTGGCTAGGCAGGTATGGCCATGTGACTGGGTGGGCGTGGCTTCTTCTTCTTTTTGCAGCCCTCCCCTGTGCTGGATTTTGGGGTCTCTGGGAAGCCTCCTGGGCGGAGCTGTAAGGCAGTGAGGGGGACCCTGGCACAGCTGATCATCATCGGAGCAGCTGATCGTCAGGAGGGAAAAAAACAGAAATATCTTACAGAGTGACTGGGCAGGGGAGAAGGCAGTCAGCGATAACAGACAACAAATAATCAGAGTTGGAAGGGGCCTTGTAGGTCATCTAGTCCAACCCTCTGCCCAAGCAGGAGACCCTGCACCACTTCTGACAATTGGCAGTCCAGCCTCTTCTTGGAAGCCTCCAGCCTCCAGATGAAGCTCCCACAACTTCCGAGGGCAACTTCTGTTCCCTGGGTGGATTGTTCTCCCTGTCAGAAAGTTTCTCCTTATTTCCAGGTTGAATCTCTCCTTGTTCAGTTTCCATCCATTGTTCCTTGTCTGGCCTTCAAAGGTGCTTTAGAAAAGAGCTTGACCTCCTCTTCCTCTCTGTGGAAGGCCCTCAAATATTGGAAGACTTCTCTCCTGTCTGCCTTGGTCTTTCTCTTCCCTAGACTAGCCAGGCTCAGTTCCCTTCACCAGTTCATCGTATGTTTTAGTCTCCAGTCCCCTCATCCTCCTGGTTGCTCTTCTCTGCACTTTTTCTAGAGTCTCAACCTCTTTTTTATAGTGTGGTGACCAAAACTGGATGCAGGACTCTAGGTGTGGCCTTACTAAGGCTTTATAGAGTGGTATTAGTACCTCCCTTGATCTCGATTGTATCCCTCCGTTAAGGCAACTTAGAATTGCATTGGCCTTTTTGGGCTGCTGCTGCTGCACACGGCTGGCTCCTATTGAGCTGGCTGTCCACTAAGACTTGGGCATGGTTGCTATGTCATGTGTGCATGATAAGGACTGACCGAGTTGGAAGGGGAGGGGTGGACGGAGGGGGCGGGGCCACCCAGGGGCACGTTTTGCTGGTTCTCCGAACTGCACAGCATCATCGGAACTGGTCCAAACTGGTAGAATCCTGTCCCTGCTGAACCCCCACACCAAGAGTTAAGCAAACGCATTTTGCGCCTTTTGGGAGGAACCTGGCCGTTTGACGCCTGTTTATTTTTTCCAGCCTGAGGAGCCACTGATACCTGACCTCGCTGACTTACCGATTTTTGGAACTGCTGTACAGGTATGTGCCAAGGTTCTGGCTGACAAGCCCACTTGAGATGATCCAACCTGCGAACGCAAAATTGTATGGAATACCTCATTTTGGCACAGCCGAAGCCAAAACCCGCTCTAGCTAATTCCCGTGCAATCCACATACTTCCTAGCGTTTTTCCTCCCTCTGTGATTGCAGGTCACACATTGTCCAATTAAGAGTCAGGATATTGTTATGAGAAAATGCCTTTCGGGTTTGGCAAAGACCTGTGAGGTGTCCTTGGTTCTCACGGCTCGTCTTCTTGATGTCTGGAGCCTACGTGCCTGTGATGACTCTTTATTGATCGAAATTTCCCCCACTGTTCCCATGTTTCTGGCAAGCCCCAGAGCAAAATGATGGCGCGCACGCACGCACACACGCACACACACACACCCCACTCTCCACAGCCTCTGGCTGCAAGTAGTCCAGCCCAACTCTGTGAGCACAATGGCTGCAAACCAAGAAATCCGTGGGTCCCATTGGAGAATGTACATCCGGGGGTGGGGGTGGGGGTCCAGGGTGAGATGAATGGTGTGTCTCAGCATCGGCCGCACCCGGGTAATGCCAACGTGGTCACTCCCTATAAATGATTTTTTTAAAAAACTTTGGGAGATGCGGCTAGAGACTCATGATTCGAATGGGGGTGGATTTGTCGGAGCCCTGACGGGTTGCTTCTCTCCTGGGTGAGTTTCCATCCATTGCTTCTTGCTTTGCCTTGTGGTGTTTGGGGCAATTCCCTCCCCCTCTTCTTCGGGACAGCCCCCCCCCTCAAAGAACTGGAATGCTGCTGCCCTGCCTGCCGCTAGTCCTCCTTGTCTCCAACCTGGTGAAATAGCCGTTTTGGTTGGTAGACTTCCTCGGTAGGTGTTCTCTCCTGCAGCAGAATCCAGGTGAGGAAGAATTTGAGAAGGATCTGACATCCTTCAGGATATACCCAGGGGTTTCAAGGGGTGTTGGGCAGAGGTGGGCCACTGGGGGTCCGTGGGGGTTTGGGCCCTGAGCCCCCCCCAGCTCAGATTCTGTGCAGTTCAGCGAACTCCCAAATCCCACTCCTGCCTGGCCCCTCCCCTCCCAGGAGTCCCCACAGGGCCCGTTTTGGACGCCGGATGCGTGTGGAGGCTCGTGGAGGGAGAAAAACGGGCCTTCCGGAAGTTCGGGAAGGCCGGAAATGGGCCCGTTTACAGCTTCCAGGGAGCCTCCGGAGCCCGGAGAGGGCAAAAACGCCCCGCCCCCCACGGCCATGGTGCAATAGACCAACTAGGCCACACCTACTATGGGCACACACACCCCCCAGCAACCGGGCAGAGAACTGGTTGCTAACATTTTTGAGGCCCACCCCGAAGTTTGGGAACGGAGAGAGTCCGGCTTGGGTGGGGAGCCTCGGCGCGGAACACGTTGCCCAGGCTAACTCGGCATGGAGACCACTCTGCACCCAACCAAATCCTTGCCTCTGGCTGTGCCTTCGGCGGGTGGTGGTGGTACCAGACAGGGAAACACCAATGCTCAGATGCTGTCGGGTCTCTGCAATCCACCCCCATTTAAATCATGAGTCTCCAGCCACGTCTCACAGAGTTTAAAGAAGATTTATTAGGAGTGAACATGCTGGTGTTACCTGGGTGAAGCCGACCCTGAGACACATCATTCATCTCACCCTTGACCCTGGACTTCCCCCCACGCCCTGGATGTATATTCTCCAATGGGACACATCCATAGCCAAGAGTCATCAATCATGCTCTCCAGTGATAATCTTGTGCGCTAGAAGCTTTGGCCACCCAGGAATTATCTGAAGCATTTAAGGAATGTACCGTTCCTTCCACTCCCTTTTTGCTGGCAGCTCTAAAACACCAGAGAAATATTTTTGAGTTGACAGATATACGGGTTGAGGAGAAGGAGGTCTCCTTTGGTGTGCTGCACACACAAACACATATACGCACACACACAACATTCCAAGTGGGAGGACTTTGATCCACATCCGAGCTGGTGGGTAAGGTTTTCTCCTTCCCCTGTAAAGAAAAGACCCCAACTCAGAATGGGATGTGGGTGTTTGCGCGTGTTTGGCTGCTGGTAGTTTGGTGGGGTGCCAAGTCATCCCACACCAAGTTAGCCCCGTGATGGCCAACCTATGCCATGCAGTGGCAGGCAGACCCATCTCTCTGGGCACGCCAGCCATTGCCCATTGCTCTTGCGGGTTCTGGCACGCACACGCACACGCACACCCAACTAGCCGGTCTTCGCATGCAGGAGAGCGTTGGAAACAGGAAAAGCAGCCCCCCGGCACGCATGCATTTGCCAGTCAGCTGGTCTGTGCGCATGTGGGAGCACTGGAAACTGGAAGAGCAGCTCCCTGGCATGCATGCATGTGTAAGCCAGCTGATCTTCGTGCATGCATGCATGTTAGAAAACAGAAGACCAGATGGCCAGCGTGCATGCATGTGCCGGGAAGCTGACCTTCCAGTTTCCTGCGCTTGTGCGCATGCCGGCAACTTCCTTTGTGGTTTACGGCATGCGTGCCCCCATTTCGGCACTCGGTGCCGAAAAGGTTCACCACCACGGAGTTAGCCAGTGTCACTTGTTCCACACTGACTCGGCTGCACCGAGTTAGCAGGTCCAAGCTAGCTGCGTGCACTGGACCACGCCCACCCAGCCACGCCCACCTGGCTGTGCGAATCATCCCGTTCCGCTCCCGGCTAACTCCACACTCGACATTTTGATCTTCCCTTCTGCAGCTGGAGCTCTCGACCCCTGCGAACATGCCCAAGGACGACGAAGACCTCTGGGCCATTTGATGCGTGTCGATTCCAGCATGCAGGTACGTCAGAGAACCGGAGAGGGGTAGAAGGGGCTCAGTTTGAGCTCGTGGGGGATTCAAAGGTGTTCCTCTTTTTTTAAAAAAAATAGTAATTTTATTCAACGTTGGAATTAAAAAGATAAAAGCGAATGCAATTTAAAAAAAAAAACAGGAAAGGAATACAAAGAAAAAAAACAGAAGGTGCAAAGAAGAGCCAAGAACAAATAGGAGAAGAAAGACAGGCAGGCAGGCAGAGAAATAGAAAAAGAAACAATATTGATTTTCTGGTTTACTGATGTACTGATTTATTGATTTACTGATTTATTGATTTGCTGATTTATTGATTTGCTGATTTATTGATTTGCTATTTCATTTAATTGATTGTTTTATTGTTTTATTGATATGCTGATTTGTTGATTTACTGATTTATTGATTTACAGATATATTGATTTACGGATTTACTTATTGCATTGGCTGACCATCGTACCTCGGGACAAACCTGGGCAGCTTACAATAACAAAAGATAAAAACTGAAGACAGTAAGAAAAAATGAAAAGAAATACATATATAAAATTCTACCTCCCTATCATCCATCCATCCATCTATCTATCTCTTCAATAATTTATCATCAATCATTTAATATCAATCCATCTATATTTATCCATCCATCTATCCATCATCCATTCATCCATATCTATCTATCTATCTATCTATCTATCTATCTGTCTGTCTGTCTGTCTGTCTGTCTGTCTGTCTGTCTATCTACCTATCTCTATTTTCTCCCATCCATCCATCCATCCATCCATCATCTGTGTCTGTCTCTCTATCTGTCTGTCTATCTATCTATCTATCTATCTATCTATCTATCTATCACCTATCCCTTTATCCATCCATCCATCCATCCATCCATCCATCCATCCATCCATCCATCCATCTATCTCCCTCCCTCTATCATCTATCCATCCATCCATCCATCCATCCATCTATCTATCTCCCTCCCTCTATCATCTATCCATCCATCCATCATATCTCTTTCATCTCTCATCTCTCTCTCTTTATCTATCTTTCTCTGTTTTCTATCTATCTGTCTGTCTGTTTTATCTATCCATCCCTCCATTCATTCTCTCTGTCTCTGCCTCTTCAATAATTTATCATCGATCATTTAATATCTAGCCCTCCAGCCATATGGATGAGTCTCTTCCTCTGAATACAAGCATGAAGATGAAAAAGAATCCGCATTTCAAATCCAGATTATCCCTGTTACAATCAAACAATACTCAATAAACTGATTTTGCAAATAAAGAGTTTAAATTCTGAATTTTCGCCCTTTCGCTTGTGTGTTTTACGATACAAAGGGACAGGTGGAATTCCTGTCCTTCTTTCGGGAAGATCTTCCAGAAGCGCCTCTAGAAACGCTCGTCTGGTATCTCTCGCTTCTCTCCCCACAGTTCCTCCAAGGCAGGTTGAAGGTTCCTCCCCGTAGGAGATCAGAAACGGTCCACCTCAGGTCTGGAGGTAGAACCAGATAAAAAAAACCCAAGCCAGCTTTCCAGATATGAGGGGTCATGTCTGGAGGTCTGGAGACCTTCAAGGAAAAATTGGACAGGAAGATTGGATGGAATGGGGTGGGGTCTCCTGACCTCCAAGGCGGTGGTGGGATTCAGCCAGTTCGCACCGGTTGAGCTGAACCGGTTGTTAACTTGTGCGCAGTTCGGTGAACCAGCTGAATGACCAGGCCTGGCCCTCCCGCTCCCTCCTCCCCTCTCCTGAGGCTATTTTGGCATCCTGCCCCTCCTCTAACCGACCCTCCCACCCTCCCTCCCTGTGCAGGGGGATGATCGAGCATCCAGAGCTGGCTCTGCCCTAAGGAGGCCGGGGGAGTCACTGGGGCTCAGGCCTGGTCCCTGCGTGGCACCATGGTCCACGAGCTGCTGCTGGTGCTGCATGGCTACCTGCGCGGCCTCTTTGTCAGCGGCCTGCAGGCCAGAATCCTTCCTCCTCCTCTTCCTCTTCCTCCTGCTCCTCCTCTTCCTCTCCTCCTCCTCTTCCTCCTCCTCCTTTTCCTCCTCCTGCTCTTCTTCTTCCTGCTCCTGCTCCTCCTGCTCCTCCTCCTCCTCTTCCACCCCTGCTCCTCTTCTTCCTCCTGCTCCTCCTCTTCCTCCTGCTCCTCCTCTTCCTCCTCCTCCTCTTCCACCTCCCTTTCCTCCTTCTCCTCTCCCTCCTCCTCTCCCTCCTCCCTCCTCCTCCTCTTCCTCCTCCCTCGTCCATCTCATCTTGCTCCTCCTCCTCTTCCTCCTCCTCCTGCTCTTCCTCCTCCTCCAGCTCCTCCTCCTCCCCTCTCCCTCCCCTCCTCCTCTTCATCCTCCTTTTCCTCCTCCTGTTCCTCCTCCCTCCTCCACCTCCTCCTCTTCTTTCTCCTCCTCTTCCACCTCCTCTTCCTCTTATTCTTCCTCCTTTTCCTCCTCCTCCTCCCCCCTCTTCCTCTTCCTCCTCCTGTTCTTCCTCCTCTTCCTCCTCTTCCTCCTCTTCCTCCTCTGCTTCCTCTTCCTCCTCCTCTTCCACCTCCTCTTCCACCTTCTCTTCCTCTTCCTCTTCCTCCTCCTCCTCTTCCTCCTCCCTACTCCACTTCAACCTCCTCCTCTTCCTCTTCTTCTTCCTCCTTTTCCTCCTCTTTCTCTTCCTCCTCCTCTTCCTCTTCCTCCTGCTCCTCCTGCTCCTCTGGCTCCTCCTCTTCCTCCTCCTCCTCTTCCACCTCCTTTTCCTCCTCCTCCTCTTCCTCCTCCTTTTCTTCCTCCTGCTCCTCTTCTTCTCCTCTTCCTACTCCTCTCCCTCCTCCTCTTCTCCCTTTTCTCCTCTTCCTCCTCCCTCCTCCTCCTCTTCCACCTTCTCTTCCTCCTCCTCTTCCTCTTCCTCCTCCTCTTCCACCTCCTATTCCTTTTCTTCCTCCTCCTCTTTCTCCTCCTCCTCCTCCTCCTCCTCCTCCTCCTCCTCCTCCTCCTCCTCCTCCTCCTCCTCCTCCTCCTCCTCCTCCTCCTGATCCTCCTGCCTGGGTGTCTCATAAACCAGATTCTGCAATTGAGCACATTCACAGGCTGGGTGTCATCACTCATGTTCTCCAATTAAATACATTCATGGGCAAAAGCTCTTGTATTTTAGTTACAGTCTTTTAAAGAGAAGAGTCGGAATGTACTTTCAGTTTCCAAACTGCTGTACTGCTCTTCCAGATTTCCTTCGTCCCCCCTTTTGTATGGCAACTACTAAAAAGGCACAGGGATGTTTTATGAGTTGACGTGGAGGTTCTCCAAAGTGGGATCTCATCCAGGTATTATGCCGACTTAGGACCGCTGGTGTAGGACAGGTGCAGTGGTGGGATTCTGCTGGTTCGGACCAGTTTGAGCGAACTGGTTGCGCCAATGATCAATTGGCCCCGTCCTATCCTGTCCTTTATTTCCTGCTTTGTAGCGCATCTCAGTTGTGCGGCACAGCTGATTTACACCCGCACTCGCTGTTCTACTTACCGTTGCTGACTTGGAAGGTGAACAGCTGAGCTTCTAAGGAGGACCAGACGTGCTTCCTGAATTGGTTGTTAAACCGGCAGCATCCCACCAACGCCCGGGCATTGTGGCTGCTCTGCTCAGCCCATTGACTACGCTCTCTCTTTCAAAAAAGAACATCTCTCTGGTCTTTGGAGGTCCACCCCTAGAGCTCCTGCGATGGGTGGACAAGTGGAGGCCAGCAAGATGGAGAATTTCCTCCATTTATCCTGACCCCACTGAGCGGCGATTTCCAGGTAGCATCTCCTGGGTATCTTGATGTCCAGGGATGGCCCTTCGCCCGTTCTTCTCTAGACCATCAACATAGATTAACGTTGAATCATCAGGTAGGAAGGGACTTTGGAGATCTTCTAGTGGAGGCTTCATACCATCCTTGACAAATGCTTGTCCCGTCTCTTCTTAGAAAACTCCAGTAATGGAGCACCGGCAGCTTCTAGTGGCAAGCTGTTCCACTGGTTGGTTGTTCTCACTGTCAGGAAGTTTCTCCTTAATTCCAGGTTCTCCCCTTGATGAGTTTCCATCTTTGCTTCTTGTCCTGCCTTCAGGGGCTTTGGAGAACAGTTGGGCCCCCTCTTCTTGGTAGGCGACCCTCAAAGATTGGAAGGCGGCTACCATGTCACCGCAATCATCTTCTTCTTCTTCTTCTTCTTCTTCTTCTTCTTCTTCTTCTTCTTCTTCTTCTTCTTCTTCTTCTTCTTCTTCTTCTTCTTCTTCTTCTTCTTCTTCTTCTCCTCCTCCTCCTCCTCCTCCTCCTCCTCCTCCTCCTCCTCCTCCTCCTTCTTCTTCTTCTTCTTCTTCTCCTTCTCCTTCTCCTTCCTCCTCCCTTCTTCTTCTTCTTCTTCTTCTTCTTCTTCTTCTTCTTCTTCTTCTTCTTCTTCTTCTTCTTCTTCTTCTTCTTCTTCTTCTTCTTCTCCTCCTCCTCCTCCTCCTCCTCCTCCTCCTCCTCCTCCTCCTCCTCCTCCTCCTCCTCCTCCTTCTTCTTCTTCTTCTTCTTCTTCTTCTTCTCCTTCTCCTTCTCCTTCTCCTTCCTCCTCCCTTCTTCTTCTTCTTCTTCTTCTTCTTCTTCTTCTTCTTCTTCTTCTTCTTCTTCTTCTTCTTCTTCTTCTTCTTCTTCTTCTTCTTCTTCTTCTTCTTCTTCTTCTTCTTCTTCTTCTTCTTCTTCTTCTCCTTCTCCTTCTCCTTCTCCTTCTCCTTCTTCTCCTTCTTCTGGCAATGGCCAGTCACAGGTGCTCAACATCTGAGCCAGCTTCTCCTTTTCTCTTGCTGAAGTCCAGACTTCCTTGGTTCATCCCCTCCATCCCCTCCTGCTCCAGAGGCCACATTTTTTCCACCGAGTGTCCTCTCACTCTGGAGGTCAAATGGAAAATCTCCATGGTCCCCACCCTTGGATTCTTCTTCAATCCAAGTTAATCTTTCTTTGTAGGACATCGGTTAATCTTTAACCATCGTTCAAGGTGCCTGGACTCCTCCTCCTCCTCCTCCTCCTCCTCTCTGCTTCTCCCAGGAGATGTTCAGACTGGAGGGAAGATCTCCGGAGATCTTCTGGTGGTTCTCCAGAATGGATTCCCGGCTGTTGTGGGTCTTGGTTGCCACCATCGTCATCGTGGTTTTTGTTGACCCGTCGGACGGAGAAGAGGAAGCAGAGGAACCTGGCCAGACGCAGGTCGGTACAATCCGGGGGTGGGAATGGAGGCCTTAGTTGATCGGTGGACTTCTCGGCCATCGTGCAGGACAAAGAAGCGAGAGGTGGAAGCTCATCAACGGGATTAGCAACCCGGCACGAAGGAGGAATTTCCCAGCACGGAGGACAACTCAGCAGTGGCCACCAGAAGTTGTGGGTGCTTCAGTGCTGGAGGTTTTCGGGAAGAAAGTGGACGACCCATTTGTCTGAAATGGGTATAAGGCCTCCTGCTCGAGCAGGGGGTCAGACTAGATGACCTCCAAGGTCCCTCCCAACTCTACTATTCTGTAATTCTGCAAGGGTCTCCTGCTCGAGCGGGGGGGGGTCGGACTATTTGACCTCCGAGGTCCCTTCCAATTCCGATTCTGTCAGGGTCTCCTGCTCGAGCAGGTGGTCAGACTAGATGACCTCTGAGCCCCCCTCCCAACTCTATTATTCTGTAATTCTGTAGGGGGTCTACTGCTCGAGCAAGGGGTCAGACTAGATGACCTCCAAGGCCCCTTCCAGCTCTATCCTGATTGAAGTGTGTCCCCTGTGCCTGCAAGGCCACGTTGATCTGCCTCAAGCAGGCTGGATAGGAAGAGCCAGAGGGTCGAATTTAACCCCTGGGGGGTGGGTGGGGAAGAGGGGGAGGGGGAGGGGGCTGTTGTAAAGCAGCCGGTCTTCTCTACGACCTCTCCTTCCCCGCAGGATGGCCGTGGAGAGGGGGGCACGGCCACCGTCCGGATCATCCGAACTACCCAGTACCTGCGGAGGCGATGGAGACCTTACCGCTTGGGCAGCCTCTCCGCTCTGAGCCGAGGGCTGATGGGGACCGTGGTGAGTGGGGCAGGGCTTCGGGGGTACGTTCCACGGCGGGGTGCAGCCATTTCGGAACGGTTCTAGCAAACCAATCGCACCAACGATCAGCTGGCCCCACCCTATCCTGTCCTGTATTTCTGCGTTTTTCAGCTCAGCTGATTCACGCGGCACAGTAGATTCCTGCGTCTCAGCTGTTTTCCTTACCGGGGTTGCCTAGCTGTAGTGCTTGAAATGGGTGTATTTCGAACACTGTGCGTGCACAAAGCACACTCTCATAGAACCGGGAGTAAAAAAAAGTTTGAATCCCACTATTGGGTACGTTGCTCTTCCCACAGTCCTTGAGAGGGTGGTGATCCTGGGAACCAGCCTTTTGCCACGGCGGGGCAAGGCTTTGGGGTGCAAGGGGGCATCCGGGATGGATCGGCAGACTCGAAAGCTGGCTGCTCTTGGCCTAAAGGGGCCCCTGGGACTCCCCGATCTGGGTTTTTTTTTTCTTGCAGACGTCTTATGACCCAACTAGGGAACAGCATCAGTGCTAGAAAGGAGAGGGGTTTGCAGAAAGGAGGAGGAGGAGGAAAGTGGTGGGAGAGAAAGAGGAAGAAGAGGGGGAAGAGGAAGAGGAGGAGAAGGGAGAAGAAGGAGGAGGAGAAGAAGAGGAAGAGGAGGAGGAGGAGGGACAGGAGGGGAATGGCAAAGAAGAAAAGGGCTTTGGGTTTTTTTGATGCTCTCTCAGCTTAGTGGTTTCCCTGCAAACATCTAATTACCAAACTGGTTAACATCATCAGCGCTAGAAGGGAAGGTGAGGGAGGGAGGAGGAAGAGGAAGAGGGGGAGAGAAGAGGAGGATTGTGGGGTCCTTGGTGCTCTCTGAGCTGGGTGGTTTTTCTGCAGACGTCTCATCACCCCACTAGGGAACATCCTCAGTGCTAGAAGGGAGGAGGGTTTGCTCTTATCTCCACAGAGTTATGGGTCCTGGGTCCTCTCGGTGTGTTTTGGGAATGGGGGCTGCTCCGGCTCTCATACCCGCCACTTCTCCTGATCCTCCCAGGGTCCTCCGCAAGAGAAGGCGGAAGAAGAAGGCGCCCTCCCCCAGGCAAGAGAAGCCGGTGCCAAAGGACCCCCCTTCCCGGTGCATTCTGGGACGCTGACACCCCTCCCCAAGGTAGATTAAGAGGTGAGAGTTTTAGTTTTTGGAGTGTGGGAAGAGCTATCCTTTGGTTAGAACCAAGGTTCAAGAGGGGGACACAAGGGTGTGTGTGTGTTTGTGTGATATATACATGCGTGCACGCGCGCACACACACACACACACACGCACACGGAGCTCGCTTGTCCTCGACTTACGACCACAATCGAGCCCAGAATTTATATCACCAAGTGAGACACTTGTGAAGTGACTTTTTGTCTCCCCTTGGACAACCAACGTTATTAAGTGAATCACTCTTCCCATCCCGAACCACAGCTGAGTCCTTGGTTTACGACTGCAATTGAGCCCCCCCCCAAGTTCGTTTGCTAAGCAAGACGTTGGTTGAGTGAGTTTTGTTCCGCTTTCGCGACCTTTCTTGCCGCCGTTGGGAAGTGAATTGCAGAAGCTGAAAAGTTAGTCTCCCTGTCGTTAAGTGAATCCAGCTCATCAAATGGTCGTCAAAGGGGATCGTGTGGCCCCCGGAGATGCTGTGACCATCATAAATGGGAGTCAGTTGATCAATTTTGATCAGGTGACCAACAGTTGTAAGTGTGGAAAACGATCATAAGGGACTTTTTCAGTGCCGTTGCAACTTCCAGTGGTCACTAAATGAATCATTATAAGTCGAGGACTGCCTGTAAATCAATAATGCAGGGATTAATTTTAGCCGAGCTCTCATGTCGCATTAAACCATGGTTTACTTTTACTGCTGCAATGGTCGTAAGTGTGAAAACTGGTCCTAAGTCCCTTTTTTCACGGACCTTGTAACTTCGGATGATCACTAAGTGAAGCATCGTAAATCTACGACTACCTCTGCACAACCTCGGTCAGCGTTTCCTCTTAGGGTCAAGCCTTTTCAGCCAGAGAAATAAAATTAGCCCTAACAGATAGTCCTGGACTTATGACGGCAATTCAGAGCCGACATTCCGTTGTTAAGCAAGGCAGGTGTGGAATCAGCTATGCCCCATTTTATGCGCCTTTTCGCCCACGACGATTAAGCCATTCGCTACCGTCCTTAAGTGAATCAGTCGGTCGCTAAATGAATCTGGCCCAGTTCCAATTTTAAGAACTTTCTCTCCAATGGCAGTTAAGCCAATCATGGCTGTCCTTAAGTGAAACACTCAGTCACTAAGTGAATCCTGCTTTCTCCCTATTGATTTTGCTGGTGGAAACGTCGCAAATGATGTGAAATAAACGCCAGTTGGCAGGCCCCAAATTTGCATCACGTGACTGTGGTGGGGAAACGTTGTGATGGTCGTAACTGTGAGGACTGGCCATAGGTCATTTTTCTCCCCAGTGCTATTATATCTTTGAGCGATCACCAAACAAATCATTGTAAGTCAAAGACAGAGGTGATATTCAGCCGGTTTGGGCCGGTTCTGGCGTACTGGTTGCAGAAATTTTGAGGAGTGCAGAGCCGCGAACTCATTTTTCTCAACTAAAAAAGATATTCCTTCGGTCTTTTTAGTTGCGAGCAGAAAGGAAGCGGGGGGAGCAGTGCATTCCTAAAATGTTTCAGATAATCATTTTGGCAACCAAAGCTGTTGGTGCACAAGATTATTACTGGAGAGCATGATGGATGACTCTTGGCTATGGATGTGTCCCATTGGAGAATACAGAGAGAGCGACTGCTTTCTTAGAACAGTACCTCCTGTCAACTCATAAAATACTTCTATGGTCTTCTTAAGAGTTGCCAACAGAAAGGGAGGGGGGAGCAGTGCGGCAGCTTGGAAACCCAAAGCGCATTCCATACATAGTTGTTCAAAGATAGTAACTAGGTGACTGAAGTTTCTGCCGAGGCGAAATCCTAATTGGAGAAACAGGATTGATGACTCTGGGCTATGGAGGTGTCTCATTGGAGAATATGATTTATGACACACTCAGAGGGGTGGGGTGGGGGGGAAAACCAGGGTCAAGGGGGACAAGGAATGATGTGTCTCAGAGTCGGCTCCACCCAGGCAGTGCCGGACATGTTCACTCCCAATAAATCCTTTGGAAGTTTTGGAAGTTTGGCTTGAGACTCTGCATTGAAATGGGGGGAACTGCCGGAATCCTGACAGCAGATCACAGCCCCTTTTTTTTCAGTGCCGTCGTCCCTTCACATGGTCACTAAGTGAACTGCCATCAAGGACTACCTGTATAGCCAAGTGACCTTTAACCTTTAACCAACTCTTGAGGCCAAAAAGCAGCCGAGAACCAGGGAAAACAATTCTCCCGAAACAGAAAAACTGTTACTGGTCCTTATGAATGCATTATATAGTCCCCGACTTATGACAGTTCATTTAGTGACTGTTCAAAGCTACAATGGCACTGTAAAAAGTCACTTAGGACCCTTGTGCACACTTAACGACTGTTGTGGCGTCCTCAGGGTCACGTGATCAGAATTCAGAACCTTGACAACTGACTCGCATTTATTACGGTCGCAGCTTCCTGGGGTCACACAATCCTGTTTTTACGACCTTCCAGGGAGCAAAATTAACAGGGAAGAGTAGATTCCCTTAACGACCATGTTCCTAACTTTAATAGCTCTAGTGATTCATTTAACGACAGTGGGGAGGTTGTAAAATGAGACAAAACTGACTGAACAAGCATCTCGCTTAGTGACATAAATATGGGGTTCCATTGTAATCATAAGCCAAGGACTCCCGGTGGATCCTCATAGCTGCAAGTGTAGGGACAGAAATTTGTGGTCGTAAGTTGAGGACTGCCTGTGATCCTCACACAGGGAGTCCTCGACTTATAACGGTTCACTTAGTGACCATTCAAAGAACAAAGCAACTTATGACCATTTTTCACACTTACAACCCATGGCTGCCACAACCGTGTCCCTCAATTTTGTAATGGCAGTGATTCACTTCACGGCGAGAAAGGTCGTAAGACGAGGCAAAACTTACTTCACGACCCTCTCCCTGAGCAACATCCATCGTGGGCTCATAAGGCCGAAGGACTGCCTGCGGAGCATTGTCAGTGCACGTTTAGCGACTGAAATTGGTGGGGGGGGGGAATCCATTTTGGATTGTACCTCGAGGATTTGCCCGCATATCCTGACTGATATTTTGATTTCTTTCTTTTTTTCCCAACAGTCTCTGGAATCTTCCCTGTGGCGGCGTTAAGAAGAGAAGTAATTGGAAGTAATTGTGGGAGTGGGCTGCACTTGCCTGCTGGGTTTGGGAGGTCTCTGTCCATTTTCAGGGAGACGGCCGGCCTCTTCCACCCATGGCACGATGAGAGATTTCCTCCATGGCGGAAATATTTTATTAAATCAGTGTTTGTCCTCTTTAAGAGAGGGGACTTCAATTCCCAGAATCCTCCAGCCAGGATAATTTATTTAAAATGGTGGACTTCGACTCCCAGAATCCCCCAGCCAGCCATGCTTTAAGAGGGGAGGACTTCCACTCCCAGAACCCCCAGCCCCATCTTGGCAGGCTAGGGAATTCTGGGAGTTGCAGTCCACCCTTCTTAAAGTGACCAAGGTTGAGAATCAGGCCGTTCCATCCCTCCTCGTTGTATCCTCAGAGCATCAAGAATCAAGATGGCTGCTCTGCTCTGCTCACAGCCCAGAACCCCCTTTTTTTAAAGGTGTGTCGCCGCCATCTTGACTTTTTTGACCTTACACTGCTGGGAAACGCTTCTCTTTTCTCCTGGTTTGCCCCCCAAATTCTAATAATAATGATACCAATAACAAACAACAATGAAAAACAAAGCAACAACAATAATAATTGATTTGATAATAATAATTGACTAGTGATTTGTGATATGAAATAATAATTGATTAGTTATCTCATTTGCTGTGTACACTGTCATTTTTGTGAATAATAATAATAATAATAATAATAATAATAATAATAATTCTCTTCAATTTTGGGGGGACAAATGGTATCTGGAAGTCCCAGTGAAAGTGGTGAGGTCTGGATTTTCTGCCATTAAATAAAACAATATTTCTTTCTCTTTTCCCACCAAGTTTTTACTTTTTACAAACCTATCAATGCGTGAACAGTGTGGCAACTGAGTGTCATACATTTTAATACAAATAAAATAGTATTAATCATATTTGTTTCATTTCACAAGATTATACAATTCTGGTAACAGTACACATATTTTTATTAGATCTTTCATTATTTAGTTATTCAATATTTCAGTGTGTCATTTTTATACCAGTCACCCTATTCTGTCATACCTTTTCATACAAATAGAATATTATTAATATTCATTACATTTAGCAAGCTTATCTAATTCTAATAATTAGTAAAAACATTTATGTTAAATTAAAATCTTCCATTATTTGCTTATTCAATTTATAATCATTCCTTATCGGGTTATTCAATGTTTCAATATATTATTTTTATGTCAATCACCATATTCTGCAGGTTATATATTTTAATACAAATAAAGTATTTTAATCAAGTCTGATACATTTAGCAAACATTCACATATCCATATTGAATTATAATCGTTATTGATTCAATCAATCTATCTCTGTATATAAAAGCAAAATACCCCTCACACATCATCACAAAATCTCCAGAACCGTAAAGCCTACAAACTTGAAATTTGGCCCAGATGTTCCTCTTGGCTTTTAGGGGCTCACTAAGAAAGGATTCTTTGAAACGACCATCAGAGCATTTAGAGTATTTCCTATATTATTATT
Source organism: Pseudonaja textilis (assembly GCF_049901715.1). Lineage (NCBI taxonomy): Eukaryota > Metazoa > Chordata > Lepidosauria > Squamata > Elapidae > Pseudonaja > Pseudonaja textilis. The sequence continues at coordinate 193,956 of NC_142008.1, read as the reverse complement.
ACTATGCTCTGATACTAAGGAGTTTGACTCCCCTTCCCCACCCGAAAAGAAATCTCTTCCAAATGCAAAACACAAGCAGAGGAGAGGAGTTTCACTTTCAGTTTCACAGCAGCCCCAAACAGCTTTAGTTCAGAGCAGTTGAGCTAAGCCACACCCAGGCTCCTTGCTGTCTCCTCCTTGCTCATACAGCAAATATGGTTTCAGTTTCCAAACAGCCCTCAACTCTCTCACACACTGACAGAATGCTAGACAGGTGAATACCGATGGAGGCTGGTAGGCAGAGGCAGAAATTTTCCCCCCTTACTTTCCTCCCCCAAAACTAAGCCTGACTACAGAGTTTCGTAGTGAAGCGCAGGTATCCAGCTAGTAGTTGAATATATTATTTTTATGCCAGTCACCATATTATTTAAGTATACTTAGTAATACCATCATTCAAATTCCAATTTCCCCTCTTATTATTACTTCTCCTTATTATATAAAAATGTGTATTTTATTAATTTCCCCCTCTCACTAGTTTCCATCCCTATTCTAACTTTGATTATGCCGCTACAGTATTTAACCATATTCCCTTTCTAACCATCATCTCTTAATCGCTCTAAAGCAGTGGTCAGGGAACAGGGGTAAATTACCCCAAATGGGGTAAAAGTGAAAATCTGGGGGTAATGAGGAGGTTGCGCTGGCCAATGGCGGAACTATCGGCATAGCAGCAGTTATTAAAACACCCTTGAGGCAAATTTATCCCCTCCACCCCACCCTTGTTTCCTGGGTCGGAAATGACTCCAGGCTAGATTCTGCAAGAGCCGCGCCACCCGTTTTTAGGGGAAGGCGAGCTTCTGGCATAGGGCAGAGCATTTTGGGAAAAGGGACGCTTTCCCCGCGCTGCGATGACCGCACGCTTTTCGCGCAGTTTGTGTCACCGTGGCTCCCAAATATCATCCTCCCTTCCCGCTTCCTCGCCCCAGGCCCTGCCTGCCTGCCAACTAGCCAGCCAGCCCGGCTCCCTCCCCTGAAGCCTCTCATCACTGCCAGGCACACAGGAAGCGAAGAGGCACCTGCAACTGCCGCCTTGGCCCCGAGAAAATTCCCAGAAGCCCTCGGGGAGCCTGGTGACATTTCATTCCCTGGAGCGAGCTATCCCGCCTTCTTCCCAGCCGCGGGGGGGCACCTCCTCCCGCCTCGACCTCCAAATTATGTGTCAGCAGCCTGAGGTGGCCGGGGAGGGGAGGCCGGGAGGGGTAACGTCTGCGTTTATAAATTTTTGGGGGTAAGAGGTAAAAGTTCCCTGACCCCTGCTCTAAAGCTTTAACTGTTCGTTTCTTAGCTTGCCTCCCCTATTCCTCTCTTGGATCTTTATTTCTGTCTGCTTAAATACCAACATATTTCCAAGTTGGATCCGCTTCCAATCTCTTTATTTGCCTAGAGTTCAAATTCTACTCAGGTCGGTAATGTTTAACTGACCCCTTCGCCTTGGTCCCTGGGGGATATTTTGCACGAAAAGGCCAAATACGGCTGGTCCTTGAGTTATGATGGTTCATTTAGCGACTGTTCGGAGTGACAACGGCCCTCAAAACAAAAAGGGCCGATCGTGTTTCACCCTTACGACCGTGATGGCATTCTGTTCGGTCACAGAATCAATATTCGTATGCTTGTCAACCGACTTGTATTTATGATAGCAGGGACGGTGATCCTCTTTGGCGACTGCTCTGATTGGCAAATGGGGAAACAAGATTTGCTTACTGACCATATTGCAGTGATTCACTTAGCAACCATGGCCCAAAAGGGGACAAAATTCACTTGATGGCTGTCTCGCTTAATGATGGAAATTTGGGGGAGTTGAATTGCGGCTGTAGGGCAAGAACTGCCTGCAAAATTTTCACAGATTCCTTCAACTGCTTTGGGGCGTGGATGCCATCTTAGTTTGTGCCAACTTAGCAAATTCACCTAATCCAGGATTGCCCAGCATAAGACTGACATTGCTGGCTTGTTTGATGAGGGAATCAGGATCGCTGAAAATCTCTTCACATCCCAAAATACAATGAGTCCTTGATAAGTCGAGAACTGCTTTACTTTCACTGCTGTAACGATCATAAGTATGAAAAATGAGAGAGACAGAGAGACAAAATAATTGAGAGAGAGAAAGAGAAAGAAGTAAAGAAAGATAGAGAAACATAGAAAGAGATAGATAGAAAGATAGAGATAGAAATAAAGAAATATAGAGAAAGGTGAAAGAAAAGAGAAAGGGAGAGAAAGAAAGAAAGAAAGAATGAAAGAAAGAAAGAAAGAAAGAAAGAAAGAAAGAAAGAAAGAAAGAGGTAGACAGACAGATAGATGGAAAGATAGAGAGAAGAGAGAAAGACATATACATATGTATATGTACATACGGAGAGGGAGGGAGGGAGGGAGGGAGAGAAAGAAAGAAAGACAGGCAGATAGATGGAAAGACAGAGAAATATACACACATACAGAGAGAGAGAGTGGAAGAAAGAAAGGTAGATACAAAGATGAAAGAAAGAAAGAAATAGAAAGATGAAAAGATAGACAGACAAGCAGATAGATGGAAAGAGAGAAATTCACACACACACACACACACACACACACACACACACACACACACACATGGAGAGAGAGAGAGAGAGAGAGAGAGATGTAAAGAAGAAAAAGAAATAGAAAGATGGAGAGAAAGTTAGAAAGAAAGATTGCCAGGCAGGCAGGCAGAAAAATAGTGTGTGTGTGTCTGTGTGTCTGTGTGTGTGTGTCTGTGTGTGTAGAGACAGAGACAGAGGTGATATAGATAGACACACGCGCACACACAGACAGACAGACTCAGAAAATGATAGACAGGCGATCTACGTCAGGCTCTTGCCCTATTTGAGGGGCTGCCCAAGACGAGCAGCGACTCAGCGCCCCTCCCCAACTCCACGACCCTCCGAGGCCCGCAAGCCAGGAAAGCCCCTCTGCCCGGCAAGCGGGGGAGGGGGGAGGACCTGGGGATTCCCAACCTCCCCCCTCCCCATTTTTCCTGCGTGGGTTCATTTGCAAGCGGGCCCGTTTCAGCACCTTGGAGAAGCCTCAGCCTTATGGTCTCTCCGCAAAGGCCCATGCTCCGCAGCCGGGGTGGGGTGGGGGCGGGAAAGAGACTCATCTCTCCCTCTCTCTTTTCTCTCTCTGTGTGTTCTGTGTGTGTGGTTGTGTGTGTGTGATTGTGTGTCCAGGAAGCGGCCCCGCCTCGCCCTTCCCTGCGACGCCGGCGGGCGCCCCGTCTAAAATCCCGCCCTCCTCAACCCCGCTCCTCCTTTCTTCCCGGCCTTCAAGCGGGCGGAGTCTACCGAGCACCCCCCTCCTTTGTTTCCGCCGAAAGGCGCCGCCACCCCCGCCATGGAGGCGCGAGACCCCGGCCCGGCCAGGTAAAAAAGGAGACCCCACTCCCAATTCCGACCTTCGTTGCTCCGATCCAAATGGGCTGTGACACCTCCCCCTCGGGCCTTGGTGGGGGTGGGGTGGGGGTACATCAAGGGGGTCACTTAATCCCCTCTCCGGACAGCCCTCGGGGGACGGCGATCTTCGGGGTCGCTCCGCTCTATTTTTTGGCTTCGCAAGAACGGCGGATCGTCGCTGAAAGTGGCATTTCTGCTGCTTCGCGAGGGTTAACCTTCCCCCTCCCGCTTTTGCGGGGGAGGGGCATATCAAGGGGTCACTAACCGCCCCCTCCGGATAGGCGCCGGGAGCGGGGGTCTTCGGGGTCCTCCGCCCTATTTTTGGCTTCGGTGAAAGTGGCACTTTCGCTGCTTCGGTGGTTTCTAACCCCTCCCCAGCCTTGGTGGGGGGACTGGGCAGTGGGGGGTGGGGGTATGTCATAGGGTGACCCCCCTCCGGAAAGCTTCGGGGGAGGGGGGTTCCGCCCCGGCGCCCTACTGGCGGCCTGCGGAAAAAAGCGAAAGCGCCCTACGCCATTTTCACTGCTTCGCGATGGTTGCCCCTCCCTCCAAGGCTTTTTTGGGGGTAGGGGGAGATGGGGTGAGGGTATATAAAGGGGACGCCCCCCTCCCCGAAACAACCCCGGGGGCTCTTCCTCCCCGCCCTATTGGCGGCCTCGCAAGAACGCGGCTCATCCGTGAAAGTCAATCTCTTCCGCGGTTGTTACACAGCCCCCCGGGTGTGTTGGGAAGGGGAGGGGGTTTGTTCCGTGGGACGGGTCGCCCTCCCCCCCAAAAAATCAAAATGGCCGAAATGGTCTCCCCGCCACACCCCAACACCTGGATGGGGGGGGAGGCGGGGTTCAGGCTTAAAAGAGAGCGGGGGAGGGGGTTTCTCCGCTTTGAAGTTGCGATCAAATGTTATTTATTTCCGTCTGAGTGCGACCGCGGACAAGTTTGGGAAGAGGCCGGATGGGGGCGGGGGGTGACGATCGCTGCTGCGAATGAGCTGTGATATTCTCCTTGGGGGAGGGGGGGATTACATAATCTTTTGGGTTAATGCCGCCCCCCGCCCGTCTTCCCAAAGACCCCATCCTCATAGAGCCCCAAAGCTACGTGTCTCTAGTCGAAAAGGATACCCAGATTATTCAGATGTAAAGAAGCCCCGCATGTCTCTTTTTTTTTTGTCTTTCTTTGTCTTTCTCTCTCTCTCTTTCTCTGTTTATCTTTCTTTCTGTCTCTTTCCCCCTCTCTATATAGATAATTTATCATCTCATATAATCCACCCATCTCTCTCTCTATCCATTATCTGTCTGTCTCTTTCTTTCTTTCCCTCTTTCTGTCTCTGTCTCTTTCTTTCCGTCTGTCTCTCATTGTATTCTGTCTTCCTCTACTGCATATTTATCATCCATTATTTATTTAGAAAATTTATAGTGCTACCTACTCCCACGTGCTGACTCAAGGAGACTTATAGAATATGTCTGTCTGTCTGCCCATCCATATTTATAAAGATATCTATATTTATAAATATATACCCATATTTCTCTCTCTCTCTCTCTCTGTGCCATCTATCATTCTCTAGCTATCTAGCTTTCACTATTTTTCCTCCCTCCTTTCTATCATCTAACTCTATCATCTATCTATCTATATCTATCTATGTCTATCTATCTCTCCCCCTCATCTATTTAGCTGTCTTTTCTTTCTTTCTCTCTCTCTCTCTCTGTGGCATTTTTCTGTCTGTCTGTCTGTCTGTCTGTCTATCTATCTATCTATCTATCTATCTATCTCCTATCTATTTAGCTATCTTTTCCTTTCTTTCACTCTCTGCCATCTATCTAGCTATTTTTCTATATTTAGCTAGCTATCTTTCACTTTCCTTCTTTCCTTCCTTCCTTCCTTCCTTCCTTCCTTCCTTCCTTCCTTCCTTCCTTCCTTCCTTCCTTCCTTCCTTCCTTCCTTCCTTCCTTCCTTCTCTATTATCTCTATCTATGTATATCATCTATCTATCTATCTATCTATCTATCTATCTATCTATCTATCTATCTATCTATCTCACTTGAGACTTTCAAGAAGAGATTGGACTCCTATCTGTCAGAAATGGTGTAGGGTCTCCTGCCTGGGAAGGGGGTTCAACTAAATGACCTACAAGGCACCTTCCAACTCTGATTATCCATTATATCTATCTATTTAGCTATCAATTTCTTTTTTTCTTTCTTTCTCTCTTTCTTTCTTGTCTGTCTGTCTATCTCTACCTACCTACCTACCTATTTATCTATCGTCTACCATCTCTCTCTCTCTTCCCTCCTGCAGTTACAGCTATGGAGCCAGGCCCCAGAGCCCAAAGTCCTTGGGTCTCCCTAGGGATCCTTTCTGGCCCCGACTTAAAATCCAGGGATTGTTCCTTTCCTCCCGCAGGTGACCTTTGAGGACGTGGCCATCTATTTCTCCCGGGAAGAATGGGACGAGTTAAGCGAATGGCAACGGGAGCTCTACCAAGCGGTGATGATGGAGAATTACGAGGCGGTTCTGTCCTTGGGTAAGAACGACTTCATTGCTCAGGTCCTGGAGGGAAGAGGGTAAGTGAGTTCCCGGAGTCCTCCTTGGCCCCAGCGTTGTGTCACCAACAGTGGATCCTTCGGGGGGGAAAGCTTCCAGCAGCAAGAAGTGTGCCAACTCCTAAAATATCTCTCTGGTCTCTTTAGAGCTGCCAACAGAAAGGGAGGGGGCAGCAGTGCGGCAGCTTGCAAACTGAAAGTGCATTCCATAAATATTTTCAAAGATAGTAACTAGGTGACTGAAGTTTCAAAATTCTAATTGGAGAATATGATTGATGATGCTTGGCTACAAATGTGTCTCGTTGGAGAATATGATACATGACACACCCAGGGGGTAGGAGTGGGGAAAACCAGGGTCAAGGGTGACAAAGGATTATGGTATCTCAGAGTCGGCTACACCCAGGCAGCACTGGACATATTAACTCCCAATAAATCCTTTTGAAGCTTGGAAGTATGATTCGAGACTCGTGGTTTAAATGGAGGTAACTGCTGGAATCCTGACCAACTGAAGGCCGCAGACCTTCTCCCAGTTGGTTGGAGTGTCTCCAAGGGTGGAGCTTCTGTTGCCCTAGACAAGGCCATGGTGACGATCTCCACGGCCTCCTCGGAAAGGTCGGGCTGCTACCCCAGTTTGGGCGAACCCTTAGCTAACCAGGAACTCGTTTTATGGCTGGTTCGATGAACCGACAGTTCTGAGGATTGGCTGGCCCTCCCCCCACACTCCTTTCCTCCCCCCCACCCAGGAATCCCCACACGGCCCATTTTGGATCCCTGATAAATGCAGAGTGCACATGGGGGCTCAGGGAGGGTGAAAAACGGGCCTCTGGGAAGTCCGAGAAGGCCAGAAATAGGCCCGTTTCCAACCTCTGGAGGGAGTCAGGAGCCCAGGGAGGCTGTTTTTGCCCTCCTGGAGGCCCAAGGAAAGCCCGCCCGGGGTGGTGCAGGAGGCGGACTAGGCTACGCCCACCCAGAAACTGGGGAGAGGACCAGTTGCTAAAACTTTTTAAGCCCACCCTTTTTCCTCGGTACCAGAGAGACGGAAGCTAGAAGTCTCCTAGCTGGAGCGCATCTCGTTGACAGACCCCCTCCGTCTTTGAGGAGAGAGCCACCGGGGTCCTAGTGAGATCGAGCCTGTTTTCCAAAGGCCACCCCGGAGGTGGACGATGCGATTGGTAGTCCCAACCGCTCTGAAATGAAGGGTTGGGTTAAGAGACTTTGAGAATGTGACCGGTTTGGCTCGGTTTGTATGAAGCGGTAGTTAAAAACAAAAAAGCTCCGCGGAGCAGCTGAGCGGAGAAAGAAGAGAAAAAGCGCAGGATCGGCCCTCGCAGCCGCCACCCCCCCCACGCTTTTCTCCCCTTTATCCTCTCAGCTGATTGGCGGGCAGAGCCTCAGCTGGAGTTTGGAAAGCTGCCCGCACACACGTGAAGTCCATGATCACCGAACCCCCACAGTCATCCTCCTCCTCTCCGCCAACTTCATTCCCTTCTAGCACTGACGACATTACTAAGTTTGGTCATGAAACAACTGCTAGGAAACCACCAAGCTCAGAGAGCCCCACGGACCCCCTCCATGTTAACTCCATTATTCTGCCCAGTAGGACAGGATGCAAGAGGTCCTCACCTTCTTCTGGGGGAGGTTCTAGAAGAGGGTCTTCTCCACGGCCTCCGTATGTCCATATCATCCAATATCTTTCTGGTCACCACAAAGCACAAATTCCTCTTCTCTGAACCGCTCCAAGTTCCTCTGGTTCTTTCTGGAAGAGCAAAATGCCAAGAACCTCTTCCAACCGAGAGATCCCTTCTCAAGATTTTGGAAAGTCAATGGCGGCAGTCCTCGATCTATGGCCATAATTGAGCCCAAATGTTACATTGCTCAGCGAGAAATTTCTTCAGTGAGCTTTGTCCCATTTTAGAGCTAATCCCTGCCAGTTGTTGAGTCACATGGTTGTTTAGCAAGTCTGGCGTCCCCCTTGACTTTGCTCGTCGGAAGGTTGGGGCTCACGTGACCCCATGACATGGCGACGGTCACAAATGTGAATTGGTTGTCAAGCATACGATTATAAATCACCAGACCCTGGGAGGTGTGCAACGGTCATAAGTGTGAAAAGAAGTCGTAAGTCACTTTTTTCAGTGCCGTTGTACCTTTGAATGATCAGTAAATGAACTGATGTAAGTCAAGATCTTATAAGAAAATTCAAAATTTATCGACAAGGGACTTCTGATTTCCAGTTCACCAAAGGGGAAACTTTACTGTTGGCCATGTTCCTTTCCCCAAAATCTCCCAGTTTGAGTGTCTTTGGAGATTCTCAGATATCAAGGTCATCGTTCTCCCAAAGATGCTTTCCCAAGAGGCAAACTGGATGTTCTTGAAGGTTTTGCTTCCGTGAAGAGGTTTCGCTTCTCATCCAAGAAGCTTCTTCAGTTCTGATGGAAGGACTGTTACAGTAACTGTTACTCAGAAGGGAGGAAGCTTCTCGGATGAGAAGCAAAACCTCTTCAAGGAAAAAAACACTGAAAAGGTTTTGCTTCTCATCCAGAGAAGCTTCCTCCCTTCTGAGTAACAGCCCAATCCTTCTGTCAGAACTGAAGAAGTTCTCAGATGAGAAGCGAAACCTCTTCAAGGAAAAAAAACCTGAAAAGGTTTTGCTTCTCATCCAGAGAAGTTTCCTCCCTTCTGAGTAATAGTTCAATCTTTCTGTCAGAACTGAAGGAAGCTTCTTGGATGAAAAGCGAAACCTCTTCAAGGACCCCCCCCCCCTCAAATGTCTGACTGGATGGCTGGGAATGGAAGGATTTCTATTCCTTGAAGAAAGCTACTCATCTGCATTCTTTTAGAGACCTTTTGAGGCCACTTGGGCGTTTGTCGATGTCTTCAGGGGTCACCTGAGTAGTGCAAGTGGGTGTGGAGCCTTGTTGGAAAATCTCATTGTACACATGTTGTACTCTGACAATAAAGTTAATTATAATAGAACTGCATTTTGCACTATTTGGGCTACTTTGCACTACTCAGGTGATCCCGAGGACACAGACAAACACAGGCGAACCCCCCAGAGCGGCCTCAATGGCTCTCTAAAAAGAATCCAAATGAACACCTGTCAGCAAGGAGTATCAATCCTTCCATTCCCCACCATCCAATAAGAGCTTGGGTTTTTTTTCCCCCTTGAAGAGTTTTCCCTTCTCATCCCAGAAGCTTCTTCACTTCTGACTGAAGAACTGAACTGTTAGTCAGAATGGAGGAAGCTTCTCAGATGAAAGCAAAACCTCTTCAACCAAAAAAAAAAAAAATGAAGAAAGGCCAGTGGCCTCTTGAAAAAAAAAGCACCTTTGGAACTCCCAGTTTGAGTCCAGAGGAGACTGGTCAACCCTGGGAGGGAGCTTCCCCTCCCTCTGGGCTCTGGGGTGAGACCCCTTTGCTTTTTCTTTGCTTCTGACAGGACCCCTGCCCGTCAAGCCGCGGATTATCAATCAAATTGAACAGAAGGAGCCCGTTGTCACTGGAGAATTGTGGAAGGCGTGCAGATGGACAGAGGCTCAAAGCCAATGGCAGGGTGAGAATTTCTTCCTTCCTTCCTCCCTCCCTTCCTTCCTTCCTTCCTTCCTTCCTTCCTTCCTTCCTTCCTTCCTTCCTTTCTTTCTTTCTTTCTTTCTTTTACCATTTTTCTTGAGAGCAAGGAAAACACAGGACAGTCATCCTTCGTAGCGTTCAGCTAGTCCTCAACTTACGGTGCTTAATTTAGTGACCATTCGAAGTTACAATGGCCACTGGGGGGAAAAACGTGATTTAGGGTTGACTGTTTCTCTCCCTTACAGCCATTGCAGCATTCAAAATTCAGATGTTTGGCAACTGACTCACCTTTGTGACGCTTTTGCCACGTCCTTTTGTGACATTCTGACCTGGGAAGCCAGATTCCTTTCACAGCCACATTCCTCACCGAACTGGCAGTGATTCGCTTAACGACGGGGGCAAGAAGGGCCGTAAAATGGAGGCAACACTCCCTTCATGAATGTCTCACTTTGCAACACAACTTAGCAACACAAATGAATAGCAACGGCCCTTAAACCTTACATACTGCTTCGCACTGCCTTACAGCCCTCTCTAAGAGATTTACAGGGTCAGCCTGTTCCCCCTCCCCCCATCTGGCTCCTCATTTTGGTGACCACGGAAGGATGGGAGGCCACATCTGCCTTGAGCCAGTGAGACTAGTTTCATCGAACTGCTGGCTGTCGGCAGTCGGCAGAACTAGCGTGCCATAACTGCCTTCTTAACCGCTGCGGCTCTTAAATTACGAATCGATTAATGATGCATTCATTGAAACGATTGGCTCAACTGTGATTGTAAGTCGAGAACTACCTGAATTGATTTTTTTTAAAAAATATGTCCAATCATAGTTGGGGCTAGGTCTTATAGAACGAAGTGTGACAATAATAAAAATGGGGAAAGTTTGGAGGTTTGGAGGCAGTCCAAAAAGTCAAGATGGCACCCGCGGGAGCCTGATGTACATCCAAAGGGGCTTTAGTGGCGCAGGGGCCTCTTGTGGTCCACCAGCTGCCAGCAGAGCTGGCAGCAGACTCGGACAGTGAGGAGATTGGGGAAGAGCTTGGGCTAGTCCTGGAGTCTGGAGAAGGCTGTGATGGAGGCTCTGCATCGTAAGCAGAGATGGGGCCAGCGCCATCCCAACATTTCCCAGCTGCCTACGGAGTCAGGGATAAGTGGGGAAAAAGAAGAGCCAGAGCCTTTTCCAGATGCGCGTATGTGCAGAGCTGTCAGGAGAGGAAAACAATTAAGGAACAGGGGCCAACTTGGAAAGAAAGGCACCCGTGGACATTGAATGGACTCTCCCCGGGGAATAAATAGAAGCAAAAGCAGGAATGGTTGTTGCAGAAGACAATAGTTCATATTTCTTTAGGAAGATTTGTTTATCAGGCTTCGTGCCTCACACAGACTCCTTGTCAGGAATGTAATTTACAGGGGTGGGATTCCTCCAGATCAGATAGTTTTTGCCCTCCCAGAGTCCTGAGGGAAGCCTCCGGACTCTGGGGAAAGTGAAAAAAACGGCCAAACCAAAAGTTATGGTAGGCCATGCCCACCATGGGCAGCGAACCAGTTGCTGGGATTTTTGAATCCCACCCCTGCTGCTAAGTCTGGGTCAGAACAGGGCCATCTTGATTTTTGATGGCCAGCGACACCTCGCGGATACTACCTGAAAAAGAAGTAAGCCAAAGGGTGGCTGTGCTATCGCTGCCGCCATTCCGGAGCTGAGATTTGGAGTCGGTTGCTAGGTAACCATTTTTAGGTGGGGAGGGGGCATTGAGAAGACATGGGGAGAAATCTAATGATGATTTTCTGTCTCTCCCCCCACCCTGTGATGAGGTGTTCTCTTTCCTGCAGCAGAAGTTGGCATCCGGATGGTGGACGACGGTGAGGGCAGAGGGGGAGACGGGGCCCTCTGCAATGCCCCCTGGGAAGAAAAAGAAAGGACGGCCCCGGACCACCAACCCAGTCCCCAAGCCTGAAAGCAAAGCTCCCCCTCGGGTGACGCTGAAGATGAACCCACCAAAGTGTCCCGAGTGTGGTAAAAGCTTCCTCAGTAACGTGGCCATGACCATTCACATCCGGACGCACACTGGGGAACGTCCGTTCAAATGCCACCTCTGCCCCAAGGCCTTCCCTTCCCGGGGGGACCTCAAGAGACACATCAAGACCCACCTGCGGAAGAAGCCACCCCCACCGGTGATGCCCCGCAGCGGCTCCTCAAAAAAGAGCTTGGCGGCTAAGATGCAGCTGCAGTGTCACCTACGCTGCCCTCCAGATCCAAAGAAGCCTCACAGCTGCACACAGTGCGGGAAGAGCTTCAACAAGAAGCAGAGCCTGCGCAAGCACCAGGGGACACACTCCACGGAGCGGCCCTTCGCCTGCCTGGAGTGTGGGCGCAGCTTCCGGCTCAAGCAGATCCTGGTGGCGCACATGGCCTCGCACATCAAAGAGCGGCCCTTCGCCTGTGAGCAGTGCGGGAAGTGCTTTGCCCAGGAGCGCAATGTGCGCAGCCACCAGCGGGTGCACACTGGGGAGAAGCCCTTCCTCTGCATGGCATGCGGGAAGCGATTCGGCTACAAGCAGCACCTGGTCAAGCACCTGCGCTTCCACACCGGCGAGCGGCCCTACAGCTGCCCCGAGTGTGGGAAGACCTTCCGAGACAAGACCACACTGAACATCCACTACCGCATGCACACCGGCGAGCGGCCGTACCGTTGCCCGTTCTGCAGCAAGACCTGCCGGCAAAAGCAACATCTCAACAGCCACCTGAAGGTCCACCGTGGGGAGAAGCTGCCCCCAGGGGACACCACCGGGCTCACGCTGCAGAGGGCCCGTGCCAAGGAGAAGCCATACGAGTGTCCGCAGTGTCAGAAGCGCTTCCGGGACAAGAAGATCATGCTGGTGCACAAGAAGACCCACAGGGAGGAACCATTGCCACGGAGTGCCCCACTGCAGAAAAAGTGGGGCCCAGTTGTGGCAGATAGAAAGGCCCCAGGGCAGGCCAAGGGGCAGGGAGGAAGAAGAAGGATGCGGGGCTCACCTCGGGAATGGCGTCCATCCCACCGAAGATGGTTCCCATTAGTTGCACCGACTCATGGAGGCGGTTCACGCAGAAGAAGTACCTGACACTGCACCAGAGGAGCCACAGGTGAGCTGCTTCCCGTAGGAATGTCATCTTCCATGAGGACCCTCGGATGATGGGACCTGCTGGAAAAAAAAGAAACTTTTGCACGGCAGCCATTGCGGAGAACCTGCCAGTTTGGGACGTGTTCTGCGCAGAACTGTGTAGACTCGGCACTGCAAGTAAAGTCTCTTTATTGCTGATGGTGGAACTGTTTCACCTGTGGCACTGCTTGGAAAAGAAGCACCCCTCCCCCACTCCTCCAGGAGTGAAATCCTCCAGCTTTTATTCCTGTCCTGCTAGATAAAGGGACAGCCGGCTGTTCTTCTCCCAGTCTTGAGAGCAGGCAGTAGGTTTCAGCCCTGTGTATCTGTGTGTGTGTCTGTCTCCTCTGAGCAACCAGGACCATCAAGATGAGCCTGGATTGGGTGACTGGGTCAAGCCTTCAGAAGGGCGTAACGCTCAGCTCAAAGCCCCCTCCCCGCGCCCCAAAAAACCTGAAGGGAACATTGTCTTACTTGATCTATGAAAACTTTAGTGGCCATCCCAGTGGTGTTTCTCCCTAAATACAGGTAACCCTCAGCATACAACAGTTGGTTTAGCGACCGTTCAAAGCAGGGGTGGTACGCTACCAGTTTGGCCCAGTTCGGCTGATCCGGTAGCTCCGACGATCAGCTGTTTGGCTCACACACCTGCCCAGGTTCTAGGCTGTGCTTTATACCTTGTTTTTCAAGCTCAGCTGATTGCTGCCCGTTCGGCTGCTTCATGCCCAGCGATTGCTGGGGTTAGCAAACGTGGAGCACGTGCTCCCCAAATTGGTCGGGAACATTTTTTTGAAAAACCACCACTGGTTCAAAGTTTTCTGATCCACAGAGTCAAGGGGGTGGCTGTCAGGATTCCAGCAGTTCCCCCCATTTAAATCCAGAGTCTCGAGCCAAACTTCCAAAACTTCCAAAGGATTTATGGGGAGTGAACATGTCCGGCACTGCCTGGGTGTAGCCGACTCTGAGGCGCATCATTCCTTGTCCCCCTTGACCCTGGTTTCCCCCCACCCCCCACCCCCGGGTGTATCATAATTTATATCCTCCAATGGGACACCTCCATAGCCCAGAGTCATCCATCATGCTCTCCAGTTAGGATTTTGTGCAGCAGAAACTTCAGTCACCTAGTTATTATCTCTGAAAACATTTATGGAATGCTGTTTTGGTTTGCAAACTGCCACACTGCTCCCCCTCCCTTTCTGTTGGCAACTCTAAAAAGACCATAGAGATAGTTGATGAGTTGCCAGTTGCCAGATCACCTCTTAACAACTGTGTTATTAACTAAACAACTGCTGCGATTCAAGTTAACGGTGGCAAGAAAGGTCGTCGCACCAACTTAACCAATGTCCTGCTTAACCACAGAAATTCAGGGCTCCATTTGTGGTCATACTTTGAGGACTACCTGTATGCCAAAGGGTCCTTTATTCCTGCAAATGCCCTCTGATGTAGCTTTGCCATTCCCCGCACCCGAGAAGGTTTTTGGGATCCTGAGATTTTTGCTTTGTGAGAAATTGCCGCAACTTTACCCCGATACAGGAACTTGTGTGTGGTTCACCAAAGAATCACATTTTGAATGTGTAATAAAACAGAATATGGAAGAGGAGGAAGAGCAGGAGGAGGATTGTGGGGTCCCTGGTGCTCTCTGACTTGGGTGGTTTTGTTGCAGATGTTTCATGACCCAACTAGGGAACGTCATCAGTGCTAGAAGGGAGTGGGAGGTTGAAACGGGAGCAGGAGGAGAGGGAGGGGGAGGAAGAAAGAAAGATAATCACCCTGAAACAAAAGGACGAGTCGAGCACCCAAATCTGTTGATGACTGCCTGGGAGAATTGCGTGGTGTGTTCCCAAGGATGGTTGATCCCCAGATCCATTTTCAAAGGGGTATCGGATGCCAAAAACCCGGGTGCAAGAAAAGGGCCCGTCTGCCCCTCCTTTGCAGGGAGCCATTCCAGCCACAACGAATGAAAGAAAGGGAGGTCATGTAGTCCAACTCCCTGCTTGAGCAGGAGATCTTTACAGAATGACAGAGTTGGAAGGGACCTCGGAGGTCATCTAGCCCAACCCTCTGCTCAAGCAGCCCACCCTATACCATTTCAGACAAATCATTGTCTAGTCTCCTCTCAAAAATATCCTGGGGGTTGTTTGGTGCTCTCTGAGCTTCGTGGTTTTTCTTGCCAATGTTACACTACCACACTAGGTAACATTATCAGCGTAAGAAAGGTGTTGGCGATCTATTTTATGCCACTGATGATGTTACCCAGTTGGGTCATGAGACATCAGCAAGAAAACAACCCGTTCCGGAGGGGTAGCAAAGTTTGGTTGAATGACCGTAGGACTCGCTTAACACACTGCATTGTTTAGCGACCAAAATTCTGCGCCCAATTGTAGGTGTACAATCAAGGGCTATCTTGATTGTTGAACGTTCTGGACTGTCTTCCAGGGCAGCCCCACCTAGAGCGCATTATAGTAGTCCAGCCATAATGGGGTATTAGTGTGTTTGAAGGGCCCTCCAATTTAGAAGAGGGGGCAGGGCAATGGATCCAAGAAGATCCTCTGCCCCAAATTGGTCATGCCCACCTCCCCATCCAAAGAAAAATGGAATATCCCCAAATCTGGGCAGGCCAGACACCCCCTTCCATTGGTCGGCAATGACTCTTCCTCATCCAAACCAGTGTTTCCATAGCAATTCTAAGACGGGTGGACTTCGATTTCCAGCATTCCCCAACCAGCATGAATTCTGGGAATGGAAGCCATGTTAAAAGCATGCCGGCTGAGGAATGCTGGGAGTTGAAGTCCACCTGCTTTAAAATGGCTGAGATGAAGGAAGACTTTTTTTGCAGGCACCGAGCGAGAAACAAAAGAATGGCGCTGAATTGAATTACACACTCGGAAATCAGCTGTTTTGTTGCCCGTTTGTGGTTGTTGGGAAGGGGAACCAAACTTTGGGTCGGAGACCCAGACCGCTTCATCGATGGGCCAAAAGGAGGGGCAACAAGACAAGGACAACTTTGCAGGACTGAGGCCCAAATGGGGCCCTTTTTTAAAAAAGCAGGCGCTGTTGCGGTCGCCAAATTCTCCCGCAGCTGAAAGAAAGGCTGAAAAATTATGGTATAACCCATAACGATGATACACCAATTATTCCAAATATATGAAATCATTTTCTCCCATTGTATTAAAAATTGCTATTCAAGAAGCAATTGGTGGGGAAAATTTTTCAGGGGGTGGAGTGGGCGGGTCAATTTTGCCTTTTGGGTTGCAGCGATCTGAATGAAATTTGGACAGCGACAGCGCCTTCGTTGCGACGTCAATGTGCCCTTTTTCTGGAATCATTTCCCCCATCCATGCCTGGCTCAGACGCATTTGGCCTTCCCCATTAGGATACAAGCAGTCCTCGACTTACAACAGTTCCATTAGTGACTGTCCAAAGTTATGACAACCCTGGAAAAAAAAACCTCTGTCTCTCACACTTACGACTGTTGCACTGTGCCCGTGATCGCGTGAGCAATATTCAGACACTGCTCGTATTTATGATGGTTGCAATGTCCCTGGGAGGGGGTGGGTGTCACACGATTCCTTTTTGCGACCATCTGGTGAACCGAATGAAGGGGAAAGCCAGATTCGCTTCAACAACTGCAGCAATTCACCTAACAGCTGTGGCCAGACAGGTCGTCCGATGGGGCAAAATCCACTTAACAACTGTACCTCGCTTAGTAACATAAATCCAGGGTCCCTTGTGGTTGAAGACTATCTGTGACCCTTCCTCGTTGTTCCAAGTTTAGCCACAGAAATGTTGGGCTCAATTGTCGTAAGTCGAGGACTACCTATTAAACCAAGTTTAATCATAGCCTCTGCCTGTTAGGGATCCACCACCCCGCCTACTCAAGATGGCTGAATTCTGCCACTGGTTGGCCAAAGGGACGTTGGCCACGCAGAGTCCTTGGCACCTGCCCTTCCCTCCAGGGTGGTTGGCTTCTCCAGGTGCGGCGCCTGGCAGGACGGTCAACGGGTGGGAAGGGGGGAGACTTGAAGCAGCTTCTAGTTGACCCCGCTCCAAAGCCACAGCCACAACCATCTCCCCCAACCCTTCCTCCTTCCCTCCTGACTTCTTTCTGTTTCCTTCTTTAATTCCTTCCACCTCTGCCCTGTTTCCTTCCTTCCTTCCTTTTCTCTTTCTTTTCTGTCTTCCCTCCCTCCCTCCCTCTTTCTATTTCCTTCTTTCCTTCCACCTCTGCCATTTCCTTCTTTCATTTTTATCTTTTTTCTTTCTCCCTCCATCCCATCCATTCTTTCTTTTCCTTCTTTCCTTCCTTCCACTGCCGTTTCCTTCCTTTCTCTTCTTTTCTTTCCGCCCTCCCTCCTATCCTTTCTTTTTCCTCCCTCCCTCTGTCCCTTCCACCTCTGACCTGTTTCTTCCTTCCTTACTTCTTTCTTTCCTTTTCTCTCTTTTTCTTCCTCCCTCCCTCCCCTCCTTCCAGCTCCTCTTTTTCCTCCCTCCCTCCTTCATTTCCTTCCATGAAACGGAAGTACTGCTGAGGATTCCTGGTCAAAGAAAGGGCAACAGATCGGAGTATTTGCAATCACCCCTCCCGCTTCTCCTTGTAGGAAGAGGAGCCACAGAGCCCCTCTCTTCCCTTCCTGAAACAATCAGAATAAAGCTGGAAGGGACCCTGGAGGTCTTCTAGTCCACCCTTGTGCTCAAGCAAGAGACCCTTACTGAACCATACAGTAGCAGAGTTGGGAGGGACTTTTGAGGTCTTCTAGTCCAACCCCCTGCCCATGCAGGAGACCCTTATGGAATGACAGAGTTGGAAGAGACCATCTCAGAGGTCTTCTCGTCCAACCCCCCGTTCAAGCAGGAAGCCCTCTTGCATTTCAAGCCCCCTTTCTGGCTTCCTTGCCTATGGCAGGCCTGGGGAAAGGGAAAGGTTCCCCTCGCACATCCGTACTAGTTGTTTCCAGCTCTAGGGGGCGCTGCACGTCTCCGTTACAAAGCCGAATAGCCAGTGTCGTCCGTGGTCATGTGGCCTGCAGGACTAAATGCTGCCGAAGGCGCAGGGAACGCTGTTACCTTCCCACCAAAGGGGTTCCTCTTTTTCTACTTGCATTTTTATGTGCTTCCGAACTGTTGGCAAGAAGCTGGGACAAGATAATGGGAGCTCCCTCCGTGATGCGGCGCTGGGGATTCAAACCGCCGAACTGCCAACCTTTCTGATCGACAAGCTCAGTGTCTCAGCCACTGAGTCTCCATGTCCCTAGGTCCTCTTTATTATTCTCATTATATAAAATTGTGTATTTTATTAATCGCCCTCTCTCTAGTGTCCATCCCTATTCTAACTTTGATTATGTCACTACTGTATTTAACCATATTCCCTTTCTAACTATCATCTCTTAATCGCTTTAAAACTTTAAGTGTGCATTTCTTAGCTTGCCTCCCATATTCCTCTCTTGGATCTTTATTTCTGCTTAAATACCAACGTATTTCTGAGCTGGATTCTTATCCACTGAACCACCGCGTCCCCTGGTCATCCCCTGGCACATCTGGCCATCTCTTCCCCCCCATAAAATCTCATGGTCCTGCGACTTCCAGTTTGAAGGGCTTCGGCGACAGACAAGAATCCACGATCGTGCGTGGTTTCTGCCTGGGCTCGCCGCTGGAGCGCCCCGAGCCGGCTGGCTTCGGGGCTAAGCCACCCTGTAGAGGTGGTGAAGAGGGGGGAGATTGCTAGCAAGGTCGAGGAGAGCTGCATCTCTCCTCCTCAGCTGGCCAAACTCCCTTTCCCAAGGGCTGTAGGAGCGGCGTTCAGAAATGGCCGCCTCAAAGAAGAGCTCAACCGGAAAAGAAAGTGCAGGAGGAAGATAAGAAGTGAAAGTTTTGGCTGACCGGGTTAAGCTGAAAAAACAATTAAGGTACCCTGGAATTTAAATTTTACAAAAGACAACATCGCTCCCAAAGAAGGTCGGAAGAAGCGAAAGAAAGTGAAAAGGGAAAGGGTTTTTTTCTTCTCTCTCCTTCCTTACATTGACAACTAAGAGATCGGAATAAGAAATCGGAAAAATCCACTTTGGCATTAATAGGCAAAATATAACTAAATGCCAAAGAGACAATAAAGATTTCTGGACATTAAAAACTTCTTCTATAAGCAGGAAGGGAGAGGAAAAGAATAAGGGTAGGATCTGGAGGGAGGAGACTGCCTGGACTTCAAAAGAATCTCAAGTAAAACTTCAACAAGACATCTAAAAGATACATTTTAACTGAAACTTTGCAACTAAATATAACCCCAGGAAGAGAAAGTGTAAAAAGAAACAGCTGTGTGTATTTGGACTGTCTGGTGACTTTTGGATTTTTGGTTATTATATTTGAATGACTAAAATTAATTGGGTGGTTGTTTAAATTTTTTTTACAATGGCATCACTTCTGGATGAATTGAAAATGGAACTTAAAAAATACAAAGAAGAGGCACAAGAAGGGAAGGGCTCTTTTGGCTTCATTTTTCAATTCTTAGAAATGGAGATTTGCAACTACGAGAAGCAACAAGAAAAGACTGCAAAACAAGAAGACTGGGACAAAGAAGAAGCCATCTTTAATGAACAAGTAATTCTATGTGGGGAAGAAAGGGGAAAGCGGGGAAAGAGAATGGAGAATTTAAGACCTAAAAACACAGCCAAAGAAGGGAAAAATAATTTGAAAAGTGGATATAATATTGGAAAGCAACAGAAAAGGGGAATACAGAAGAGGGAAATGGAGGTGGAGAGACAGGGGGGTAAAAAAGGGGAGAGAGAAGAAGAGAGGGAAGAAGGAAAGGAAGAGAAGTTATAAAGGTTTGGAGCAAGATGTAAAGAAACAGGACCTATGTAGAGATAATGAGTGAAAATCTAAGTGAAAAAGGGATTCTGTGAAGGTACATAAGATTGTATTGTTATGAATTCGCGGAAACTTCCAGTTTGCAGGGCTTCGGTGGCAGGCAGGAATCCGCGATCATGCGTGTTTTCTGCCTGGGCTCGCTGCTGGAGTGCCCGAGCCAGCTGGCTTTGGGGCTAAGCTACCCTGTAGAGGTGGTGAAGAGGGGGGAGATTGCCAGCAGGGTCGAGGAAAGCCGCATCTTTCCTCCTCAGCTGGCCAAACTCCCTTTCCCGAAGGCAGTAGGAGCGGCGGTCAGAAATGGCCGCCTCAAAGAAGCACTCAACTGGAAAAGAAAGTGCAGGAGGAAGATAAGAAGCGAAAGTTTTGGCTGACCAGGATAAAAAGCAATAACTAAGGTACCCTGGAATTTACATTTTATAAAAGATAACATCGCTCCCAAAGAAGAGTCGGAAGCAGCGAAAGAAAGTGAAAAGGGAAAGTTTTTTTTTCTTCACTCTCCTTCCTCACATTGACAACGAAGAGAGCTGAATGAGAAATCAGAAAAATCCGCTTTGGCGCCAATAGGCAATTAAACCGAAAATATAATTAAATGCCAAGGGGATAAAAAAGGTTTCTGGGCACTAAAAAATCTTTTTTTTGCTATAAGTGTGAAGGGAGAGGAAAAGAATAAGGGCAGGATTTGGAAGAAGGAGACTGCCTGGAATTTAAAAGAATCCAAAGTTAAATCCTAACAAGACTTCTAAAAGATACATTTCAACTGGAACTTTGCAACTAAATAGTAACCCCAGGAAGAGAAAGTGAAAAAAGAAGAAAGTGTAAAAAGAAACAGCTTGTGTGTATTTGGATTGCTTGGTGACTTTGGGACTTCTGGAAATTATATTTGAATGACTAAAAACAACTGGGTGGTTGTTTAAAAAATTCTACAATGGCATCACTTTTCAATAAACTGAAAATGGAACTTAAAAAATATAAAGAAGAGACACAAGAAGGGAAGGGCTCCTTTGGCCCCATTTTTCAATTCTTAGAAATGGCGATCTGCGTCTATAAGAAACAACAAGACTGTGCAACAAGAAGATTGGGACAAAGAAGAAGCCATCTTTAATGAACAAGTAACTCTATCTGGGGAAGAAAGGGGAAAGGGGGGAAAGAGAAAGCAACAGAAAAAGGGAATACAGAAGGGGGAAATGGAGGTGGAGAGACAGGGGTGTAAAAAGGGGAGAGAGAAGAAAAAAGGGAGGGAGGAAGGGGAGAGAAGTTACAAAGGTTTGGAGCAAGATGTAAAGAAACAGGACTTATTCAGAGATAATGGGTGAAAATTTAACTGAAAAAGGGATTCTGTAAAGGTACATAAGATTGTATTGTTATATTTGTAATAGAAATAATGTTAGAAAATTGGAAACAACATATGATTTAAAAGTGGGATAAAATAGTCAGTGTAATTTAGTGAAACTTTTGTGAACAAAAAAAATAAAATAAATGAGAGAATTGAATTAGGAAGGAATGGGAACATTTTAACTACTCAATGTTTTATAAAATATAAGTGAAGTGGGGGAGAAGTAGCTATGGAAAGTTTATAAGTGTTCCCATAGAAGTATGATACATTTGAAAAATAATGTGTAAAATGTTAAGATTTAAATGAATATTAATATTAATGATAGAATAGAATTGGAACGGATTGTTGTTTTAATTATATTATATATTTATAATTTTTTCTTTTTTAAAAATACAATGTGTAGTTTTAGAATGTACCAAACAGAATCCGAACAGAAGTTATGTATTATATTAAGTGTTATAATTTTAGGGGAAAGATATAAAGGCATCATAATCCAATCAGTGATTACAGGAGAAATTTTGTTTAAAGAGAAAAGACAGTAGTCAGTTGAAACAGGACAGACAAAGAATATAAGTACAATGATTTGAATTGGGATGAAATAAATAAAATAAAATTAAGAAAGTTAAAAGAGGAGAGAAGCTATATAGAAAATGTAGAATAGTAATAAGATATGGAATGGAATATAAACATGAGCATGTCTGTACGAAGAGATGTAACCCAGGATTATGCTGCTTTCAAAAAAGATGTTTTACTTGTATTTTTTTTCTTTTTGTGAAAACTCAAATAAAACTTACAAAAAGATAAACCAAAAAACCCCTCACGTTCCTCCCTTCCCAGCGGAAATCCCAGGAGATGCGAGAAAAGAACCAGAAACTGCTCAAAATGGTTTATTGACAGGTGAAGAAGAGGAAGACTGAGCAAGGCTGGAGAATTTGCGGTGGAGTCGGTGGGCACCCCCCGTGGGCCCCCCGGTTTGGATCCGCGGTGGAACGGGAGAGGTCAACGTTTGGAGAGGTCACCGCCTGAAATGAAAAGACAGGAAGCCGGGAGGTGGGGTCCCGGGAGGGCAGCATGGAAAGCGGGACTCCCCGAGCACCGTTTTCCATGGCAGAAGACTTCTGCAGGCCGTCCCACCCAGCGGAGAACCGCTACCTTGGCAGCTGCTGCATTCACAGCCGCGGATAACCGGCAAGACCACAGGCTCTGTCTCGCCGCCCAGGCACTGCAAATTCAGGATGCGCACCGGACTGACCGGGTCCAGTCGGTAGCTGCAACAGTCACAGACGGTCTCCAGGTAGGGTTCCTGCAGAGGACAAACCGGGCGAGGGGTTCCTCCAGGAACTGCGGGTCGTACGAATGTCGGACGGGCTGGAGGTGGGTGGGGAACCAGGGTTGTCTTACCTCCGGGATGACGTTGGTGTGGGAGGCACACTGGCCCTTGCAAAAGCCCACCTCCACGCCGGCCAAGAAGCAGAGCCCCTTGGTAATGTTGCGACGTTCCGTGAAATGTCGGCAGTGCGGGTGAGGTTCACCTGTCGGGGCAAAGAAAGGGTGACCAGCCTGGCAGAGCCCAGGGCGAATCCGGGCACCCAGGTGGGATGGCTTAGGAGGGAGGATGGGGTCAGAATAGGCCACCTCCCCCATTGGCAGGTGGGTGGGGTCCAGGAAGGAACCAGGATTGGACGCCCCAACTTTAGGGCTTCTGGCCTGCTGACGAAAGGGACTGGTTTGATCTTTCTGGGTGCCCCGACGGCATTTCCAGTGCAGAGCAAAAGGGCCTGTCTTTCTCCCTCACCCTCCCTCCCTCCCTCCTTCCTTCCTTCCTCCTCCTGCCTTTTTTCTTTCTTTTTCCCTTCCTTCCTTCTCTCCTTCCTTCCTTGCTTCTTTCCTCCTTTCCTCCTTTCTCTTTCCCCCTTTCCTTCTTTTTCCCCCTTTCCTTCTTTTTCCTTCCTTCCTTCTTTCTTACTTTCCTCCCTCTTTCTCCTTCCTTCCCCCTTTCCTTCTTTCTTCTTCCTTCCTCAGCTTCCTTCCTTTCTGCCTCTTTCTTTCTTTTACCTTCCCTCCTCCTTCCTTGCTTCCTGGCTTTCTTTCTTTCTTTCTCTCTTTCTTTCTTTCTTTCTTTCTTTCTTTCTTTCTTTCTTTCTTTCTTTCTTTCTTTCTTTCTTTCATCTCCTTTCATTTTCCCTTCCTTCTTTCACTTCTTCCCTCCTTTCTGCTTTTCTTTCTTTTTCCCTTCCTTCCTTCTCTTCTTCTCTCCTTCCTTCCTTGCTTCCTTCCTACTTTCCTCCCTCTTTCTCTTTCCTTCCCCCTTTCCTTCTTTTTCTTTCCTTTTCTTTCTGGGGACAGATCTGTTCCTTTGGCTCCTTTCCTGCCGCTGAGGCTGCCTGCTTCCTCTTAGCGGCCCCACCACTTCCCCTGACCCACATACCGACCAGCTCCTTCCGACAGACGGGGCAGCAAGAGCCCGGCTCCTGCATTTCGACTTCGCCCTGAGGGCAGAAGAGAAAGGGGTGATTTTTTTCACCCCACTTGTGGGTGGGATGTGGAAGGCAGGACTCGAACCCAGGGCTAATGTCGGACCTGCGGTTCCTGGGGGGGCAGACTGGAGGAGGTTGAGCTGAGGGAGACCGTTGACTCCCACCCCCACCCCCCGCGAAGGGATGGAACAGAATGACGGGCCCCTGGGGAGGAAGCACCTCGAGGCAGACAAGGGGCAGACAGCTCGTCTCGCACAGCGCCCGGCCGTTCACACAGCGGCAGACTTCGCAGCCCTTGTGCCATTCTGCTCCGGCCTGTGGAGGGAGGGAAAGAGAGAGAAAGAAAGGCGGGTGGTAGGTAGGTAGGGTCCCGCAGGAGGGGGCTGTTTCCCGGGGTGTGTGATGGGGAGGGTCCTAGACGGAGGTTAGATGAGAGAGACAGAAGGATAGGATAGAGGAAGAGAGAGAATGATGGATACATATG
Source organism: Pseudonaja textilis (assembly GCF_049901715.1). Classification (NCBI taxonomy): domain Eukaryota; kingdom Metazoa; phylum Chordata; class Lepidosauria; order Squamata; family Elapidae; genus Pseudonaja; species Pseudonaja textilis. The sequence goes on along the minus strand of NC_142008.1, from coordinate 170,134 downwards.
GATGATAGAGAGAGAGAGAAATAAGAGAGTTAACAGATAGATAGATGATATAGATAATAGACAGATAAAGATAGATAAAGAAAGATAGATAGATAGATAGATAGATAGATAGATAGATAGATAGATAGATAGATAGATAGATAGATAGAGATAGATAGATAGATAGATAGATAGATAGATAGATAGATAGATAGATAGATAAGAGCTTGCCTTTGGAAATCGTGGGAGCACCATCACTTGAGACCTTCAAGAAGTGATTGGACTGCCATTTGTCAGAAATGGTGTTTGATGTAGGGTCTGATGTAGGGGGGGTTGGACAAGACGACCTACAAGGTCTCTTCCAATTCTGTTAATCTCTTGTCTGAGATGATGGATAGCTCAATATATATATACAGTATATAGAAAGAACGATATATATATATAGAGAGAGAAAGAGATGATGGATGGATGGATGGATGGATAGGTATAAATAGATTGATGATAGATGGGGAGAGAGAAAGATGATGGTAGATGGTAGACATATGGATGGATGAATGGAGAGAGACAGATGGAGATAAATTGATAGATGTATAGATAGAGATAGAGATATGGATGGAGAGATAGATGGATAGATATAGATAATAGAGGGAGAGAGATGATAAACAGAGAAAGAAAAAAATGGAGATAGACATAGAGAGAGAAAAGAGAGATGATAGGTATAGATAGATAATAGATAGGTAGGAGATAGATAGATATAAATATAGAAAAAGATGATGGACAGGTGTAGATAGAGAGATGAGAGATGAGAGAGAGAGATGATGGATAGATAGAGATTATATAAATAGATATGGATGAATGAATGAAATGAATGAATGAACAAATATAAATAGAAATAGGGAGATGGAGAAGATATATGATTGACAGATGGATGGATGAATGGGGGGGGGGAGAGAGAGAGAGAGAGAAAGAGAGATGGAGATAGATGCATAGATAGACCAAAATAGAGATATGGAGGGATGGATGGATGGATGGATAGATAGATAGAGTGGTAGATAGAATACTAATAATAATACTAATAAAATAACAATAACAACAATAATAAAAACACAGCTAGATTAATTGTCCCTGGCCTGAGTAACTAAACCCCGCTCGCTCTCCCGCCTTCCCTTTTACTCACCGAGTACACCTGGTCTCCCTCCTCACATTCGCAGCGGGCGGCCACCACGCAGTGCCCGCTGCCATTGCGGTAGTGCCCCGGCAGACACGTGCATCCATCCCGTGCCATCCCCCAGGTGCAGTTCTGGGCAAGCTCGTCGTAGACCTGACGGCAGCTGCGCTCACAGGCGGTCGGCAGAACCGCAGGGTGCCGGCGTTCGCCCTCTGGACAGGCTGGCATGGGGAGGAAGGGACGGAGGAGTCACACCAAGCGGGTCAGAGCTAGGAAAGACCCCCTCTCTTTGAACTCCCCCTCTCTCCTCTGGGGTGGGATTCAGCCAGTTCGCACCAGTTCGGTAGAACTGGTTGCAAATTATTATTTTTTTTATTGTGGGGGAGTTCGGTGAACCGGCTGAATCCCACCCCTCTTCCCACCCGGCAAGCAGCCAGGTCAGCTAAGGATTCTCCAGCTGAGCAACAGACTTCGACTCCCAGAATTCCCCAGCTCAGCAATATTTCTCTACCGTCGGCCATTTTAAGACTTCAGGACTTCAACTCCCAGAATTCCCCAGCTGAGCAATATTTCTCTACCGGCAGCCATTTTAAGACTTCTGGACTTCAACTCCCAGAATTCCCCAGCTGAGCAATATTTCTCTACCGGCAGCCATTTTAAGACTTCTGGACTTCAACTCCCAGAATTCCCCAGCTGAGCAAATTTCTGAACCAGCGGCCATTTTAAGAATTTTTTTGTTGTGGAGTTCTGGCTGAATTGTGGGCCTCTCCTCTTCCCACTTGGCAAGTGGCCAGGTGAGGTCAGGGGGGCGATGGTGGGAGTGGTGTCAAGTTGGCCACGCCCACCCATCCAGTTGCCAGGGCAGAGTAAGCCACACTCCCCGCAATCCGGGAGAGCGCAAGGGCACTGGAGAAGGGAGAGGCCGAGTGAGGACAGAGGCACCCAGAGGGCATCCCGGCAGAGAAAGGTTAATCAAGCAAGCAAGCAGAAGAGAGAGCTGGAAGGAACCCCAGAGGTCTTCCAATCCAACCCCATCCTCGAGCAGGAGACCCTTGCAGAACCACGGAGGAGGAAGGGATTTTGGAGGTCATCTAGTCCAACCCCTTGCTCGAGCAGGAGAGCCTTACAGGATGACAGTGTAATGGAAGAGCCTTGAGGGGTCATCTAGTCCAACCCCACCCCCTTTGAATCCTCTTACCATCACAGTTCTCCTGGGTGCAGGTGAAGACTCCCCTCTGGCAGACGCTGTGGGGCCAAAGGAGGGAAGAGCCCATCAGGACAAGGTTCTAGTCCTCATGAAGGAGCCACTCTTTCTGATCGCAACCCCCCTCACGGGGACGGGGTGAGGAAAGGGGAGAATGTGGGCAGGCCTTGGCTTACAACAGTGGATGTAGTGGCCGTTCAAAGGCGACAACGGTGTGGGAGAATGACCTTGTTTCACCCTTACGACCATTTAGCGACTGTTCAGTCCCAACGCCAGGGAAAAAAGGGAGTTAGGACCATTTCTCCGAATTTACGATGGTTGCAGCTTCGCCACCGACTCGTGTTTACGACGGTTGGCGGCCTCCTGGGGTATACGTGGTTCCCCTTTTGGCGACGGGGAAGCTGGATGGACTTCCCAACCCTGAAATCTGCAGGGATTCCCTTAGCGATGGGGAAAGCCGTAAAACGGGGACAAGAATTCGCTGGGCTGTTTTTTTTCACACCCAGGTGGGGTTCGAGAGCCGAAGGACAGGCTGGTGGGCACCAGGTTGGGGAAGGCTGGGGGTGCCCAGGATCCCATGCGAATTCGGGGTTCCCTTTGAGGGTTAGGGTCTCCCTTGGCCTCTTTGGATTGGTCGCCCAACTGGGACTGGCTCACCAGGTGTTGCATTCGTGTCGAAAAGTACTACCGGGCCCATGCTCCTGGGTGCGCTTTTCCTCGGATAGGTTGGCAGCCCAGGGCGCGGCCGGCACCTGGCTGATCACGCAGCGGCACTCTTCCGGGTGGACGCATAGCCCGTCCTGCAGCACCTGTGGGACAGCAGGCCGGGGTTTCTCAGACTTCAATGCCCAGAATTCCCCAGCTGAGCAACGTTTCTCCACTGGTGGCCATTTTAAGAGGTCTGGACTTCAACTCCCAGAATTCTCCACCGGGGGCCATTTTAGGAGGTCTGGGCTTCAACTCCCCCAGCTTAGCAACGGACTTCAACTCCCAGAATCCCCCAGGTGAGAAAATATTTCTCCACCAGCAGCCATTTTAAGATGTCCGGACTTCAACTCCCAGAATTCTCCAACTGGCATTGCATTTAGAAGGGCTAGGTTGGGGAAAACATGGCGGTAGATGGAGGCGGGAGGGGCTGTTTGGATGGGGCTTGGCGGGGGAGGCTGACACTTACCTGGCCAGGTGGGCAAACGCAGCCAGGCTGGCATTCCTCTTGCAGGCACTGAATTTCCAGTCGCAGGTCAGAGCAGGTGTGCGGACAGGTGTTGGCACAATCACGGTAGATTTGGGTCCCAGGGCATTCTGGGAAAGAAAGGCAGAGAGTGGGCGCAGAGCCCCCACGCCCCAGTCTCAGTTGCTGATAGTTGGGAAGACCCTGTAATCCAAACCTCCTACCCTCAACCTCTAACCCCTAACCACAATCCCCATAAACAACCCCTAAGCTTAACTCCTAATCCCCTAACCATAATCTCCCCCTACCCTTACTCCCCTGCCCCTACCTTCACCGCAATCCTAAACTCCTCCAGCCAAAACCCCTAACCCTATTCCTAAATCCTACTCCTACCCCTACCTCCAATCCCCTAAACTCCTATGCTCCTAATCCCCTAATGCTAATCCCCACGACCCCTGCCAACCTTGAACCCTAACCTCCTAATCCCAATTCTACTCCCCCTAACCCCTATTCTTATTTCCCTAATCTTATCCTTCCTCTTATTCTTTAATCCCCTTAAACTTGATCCTCTAATTTAAGGGTGGATAATTAATATTCCCAAGACGGCCACATGAGGGCGCTGGTTGACCAAAGAAGAAAATGACTGCGCAGAGTCGGAGGGGATTCGACTTCTTCTCCTGCACTCTGCTCATTATTTATGTCTACTTTTAATTTCCAAGTCACCTCATGCCAAAGGGCCAGGCGTGGGGGTATAGAACACCCAGGTCTGCTCTAACCCCTAACCCTTACTGTCCTTTTCAAGAACCCGTTCCCGGTTCGGACATCCCACCAGCTACATTTCCTGAACAGGCACCGAGGCTTACCCAGTGTGCAATTCTGCAGGTGGCATATGCGGTGCTGCAGGAGCGGGGAGGGGCAGGGCTCCCCCAGAGGGGAGAGCAGCTGGCGGTGCCTCTCAGAGACCCCTCCTCCACAGCTGGCGCTGCAGGGGCTCCATGTGGTCCAATCACTGAACAGGCAGCCAGCTGTGGGGAGACGGGGGGGAGAATTGTTGTAAGTTGAGGGCTACCGATGGAAGAGGGAGGAAGGAAGGAAGGAAGGAAGGAGGGAAGGAATAAAGAAAGAAGAACCAAAGGGGAGGGAGGGAGGGAAGATAAGAAGGAAGGAAGGAAGGACTGAAAGAGAGAGGAAGGAGGAAGATGAGAAGGAAGGAAGGATGGAGTGGGAAAGAAGGATGAAAGGATCAAGAGGAAGGAAGGGGCGGGAGGGAGGGAGGAAGGAAGAAAGGAAGGAAGGAAGAATTGAGAGGAAGGAAGGAGGGGAAAGAAGGAAGAAAAGGAAGGACTGAGAGGAAGAAAGTAGGAGGAAAGCAGAAAAGAAGGACTGAGATGAAGGAAGGACCAAGAGGAAGGAAGGATGGGAGGAAGGAAAGATGGGAGGAAGGAGGGAAGGAAGGAATAAAGAAAGAAGGACCAAGGGGGGAAGGAAGATAAGGAAGGAAGGAAGGACTGAGAGGGAGAGAAGAAGGGAGGGAGGAAGAATGGAAGGAATCACCAAGAGGGGGAGGGAGGGAGGAAGATGAGAGCAAGGAAGGAAGGAAGGAAGGAAGAATTGAGAGGAAGGAAGGAAGGACCGAGAAGGAGGGAGGGAGGGAGGGAGAGGAAGATAAGAAGGAAGGAAGAACTGGGAGGAAGGAAGGAGGGGGAAAGAAGGAAGGAAGGAAGTCCTCATGTCCTTATGACCACCGTGGAGCCCAACATTTCCATTGCTAAGTGAGACATCTGTCCAGCGAGTTCGGCCCTGTTTTTCCCAACCTCCCTTGATGCCACCGCTAAGTGAATCTTAACTGAGCCACACAGTCGTTAAAGGGAATCTCCCTTCCCCCTCAACTCTGCCAGTCAGAAGGCCACCAAAGCGGGAGGGCTGCCCCCATCGTAAATCTGAGCCTGTCACAATTTTGATCCTATGGTTGTGGTCGTAAATGTGAAACATGGTCAGCGGTCCCTTTTTTGGCACCTTGGTCACTAAATAAAGGGTCATAAGTTGAGGACTACCTCCCCTCTTGGAAGTAGCAGCCAGAGGGGTGGCTGCACCTTAGGTCCCCTCCCATCTCGTGCAACCCCCCCACAAAAATCCCACCTGGACAGGGCTGGGAGTTGCAGCGCGCGGTGCCTTCCATGGACTCAGCTACGCAAGGCACTCCGTGGAGAGTCTCGTGGCAGGACCGATGCCTCAGGGTGGTGCCCCCTCCACACGTGGCCGAGCAAGGGCTCCACGCCGACCACTCGCCGTAAGACGGGCACTTCTCCTCCGGACAGGAGAAGGAGCCGTTCTGGCAGGTGCTGGAGCACAAAAAAAAAAAAAAAACCAGGCACCAAAGACGCGGCAAGCCATGAAGGGCGTCTTAATTTCCACAAGTGGAAAAGCTGGAGTGCTTTTCGTCGCACAATTAAGTGGGGATTGTGTTGTACAAAAAAAGTGAAGCATGATCTGAGTGGGTTAGACCCGAACTTGAACCCCCCACCACAACCTCCTTAACCGGGGTAGATTGTCCCCCCCTGTTTTCAGTACCCCGAATTTGCTGCTTGAGCAAAACAGAATAAGCCAATAATGGAACAACAGAATGACAGAACAGCAGAATAACCAAATAACAGAGCGAGAGAGGATCAAAACGAGAGAATATCAGCATAACGAAAGGACAGAATGACAGAACAATCTTGGAGCGGAGCAACAGAACAGAACTCCTCCTCCCAGATTGCACTCTGGAGGCTCAAGCAAAAACTCGAGAGCAGAACAACATAACAGCAGAATAATGACAGAATAAGAAAGCAAAACAGAATAACACAACAAAAGAAGAGCAGAACAACATAACAGCAGAATAACAGAATAAGAAAGAACAGACTAACAAAACAGAACGATAGAATGGCAGAACAGCAGAAGAGCAGAATAACAAAACAACGAAATAACGTAACAAGAGAAGAGCAGAACAACAGAAGAGCAGAATAATGACCGATTAAAAAATACCATAATAAGAAAATAGAATGACAGAATAACAGAACAGCAGAATAAGAAAATAACAGTGTAACAAAAGAAGAGAAGAACAGAACAGAACAGAAGAGAAGAGCAGAGCAACAAAACAACAGAAGAACAAAAAAACAGAATGACAGAAGAAATATAACAAAACAAAATGAAAGGCTAACAGAACAGCGGAATAACAAAACAAGAGAATAACAGAACAACAGACAGAGCTGAGCAACGGAACAGCAGAAGGACAGAACAACAAAGTAAGAGAATGACAAAATAAGAAACGCAACACAACGAAATGAAACAGTAGAATAACCAGAGAAGAGCATGACAGAACAACAGAACAACTGAAAGAGCCGAGTCCGAAGAGCAGAAGAGCACAGAACACAAATCACAGAAGGACCGCATAACAGAATTAAGGGAGTTGAAAGGGACCTTGGAGGTCACCTAGTCCAACCCCGCCTCCTCTGCCTCCCCCACCCCGCACCCTCCACTCACCAATTGTGGCAATCCAGTTCTGCCAACTGGCCAGGGAGGACTTCCACGCTGCTGTTCGCCGTGGTGAGACCGCAGCGGCAAGCCGGGATTGGCACGCAGGAGCCGTCCTGCAGAAGCTGCCCCTCGGGACACCGGCAACCTGTGGGGAGGTGGGGGGAGCAGGGGGTAGGGGAGGAGAGGGCCAAATGACCAATTTAAAAGCTAGTCCTCGGATTTACGATGGGGGGGCTCGAACAGTGGGGAGTGGAACGAGTTACCTTCCCTGCACTGCCCCTGCAGGCACTCGACGTGCTCCCAGGAATCCAGGCAGGTGCGGGGCAGCCGTTGGCACAATTTGCATCGTACACCTTGCCCCGGTCCTCACATGTCTCTCCTGCGGGGAGGGAGGGGGAGAAGGAAGCCAGTGGGGTGGGGTGCAGAGTCATTTCCTGGGGTCCCATTGAGGTTCAAGCTTCAAACCCCTGCCCCATAATCAAATTCTTGGCTTTCCCTCCCTCCCTCCCTCCTTCCTTCCTTCCTTCCTTCCTTCCTTCCTTCCTTCCTTCCTTCCTTCCTTCCTTCCTTCCTCTTTTCCCCCTTTTCCTTCCTTCTTCTTTCTCCTTTCTTTATTAACTTTCCTCCTTTGTCCTTCCTTCCCTCCTTTCTCTTTCCTCCTTCCTTCTTCTTTTCCTCCATTTTTCTCCCACTCTCCTTCCTTTTTTGACCTTTCCCTTCTTCCTTTTTGTCCTTCCCCCATTTTTCCTTTTCTTCCTTCCTTCCTTTCCTTTTTCCTTCCTTCCTCTTTCCCCTTTCTTTTCTGAACTTTCCTTCCTTCTTTTCTTTTATCCCTTATTCCCCTTTTCCCTTCCTTCCTTTCATTTTTGAATTTCCTTCCTTCCTTCTTTCTTTCCTCTCTGTTCTTCCTCTTCTTATCCTTCAAATTTCTTTCCTTCTTCTGTTCTCCCCTTCTTTCCTTCTATGTTCTTCCTTCCCTTTTCTTTCCTCCCTCCCTCCCTCCTTCTTTTACTCCCTTTTCCTTCCTTCCTCTTTCTGCTTTCTTTTTGACCTTCCTTTCTGCCCCTCTCTTTCTTCTCCTTCTCCTTCTCCCATCTCTCCTTCTTCTCCCTTTCCCCTCCCTCCCCCTCCCTTCTTCTCCCTCTCCCTCCCCCCCTCTCCTTTCTCTGGCAGCTCCGATCCTGGTGGGAAATCAGCCCCGAGGGACCCCAGCCTCATTACCTGGACAAGGGCCCATGTTGCAAGTCTCCGACTGGTATCGTAGCCCCTTGCAGCGCAGCTCGGCCTCTGGGTGCTGGGGCCCTCGTTGGCGCAGGCGGAAACCTCCACCGCAGGGAGCCCGGCAGGGGCTCCAGGACCCCCACTGGCTCCACAGGCAGAAATCTGGAAGAGACCCATAAGGCTGAGCCCTCCGCCACACGGGCGGGGCCATCCCGATCCTCCCCACAGAGCCTGAATCTCGGCTCACCTTGACAGGCGCCAGTTTCCTCAACGCAGAGCTGCTGCTGCTCCAACTCAGCGGTGCAAACGCTGCCGGGACCCCTCCAGGTTCGGCCGGTCTGCGGGTCGAGGCAGAACCGGTAGCGGCTCTGAAGGGAGACCTGGACTGGCGGGGAAGGCCAGGAGGGGGCCTCGGTCTGGGCCAAGAGGGCAGGGAGGGCCCAGGGCCCCAGGGTAGCCAGCGGCCTACAGTCGGAGCAGGCTGTCCAGGGCGACCAGCCACTCAGCGGAAGCAGCCCTGAGAGGGAGGAGAGGGAGGGAGGGAAGGAGGGAGGGGTTCAATTCCTTTTAATGCGGGTTCTGTGGGTGTGGCTAGGGGCGTGGCTTTTTTTTCTTTTTCTTTTTGCAGCACCCCCTCCCCATTTTTGGGCCTTCTGGGGCTCAGGAAGGCAGAAAACTGAGCCTGGGGGGGGTGGGGGGTCCTCCCTGGCCAGGAGCAGTCTATCTGAAGCAGTCTTTTCTTCCTGGCCGACTGGCAGGTGCTTACCTTGGCAATCCTGGCTGCTGCATTGCAGCTCTCCCACCTGGCACACACTGTGGAGGGGAAAACGAGGGGCGGGTGAGCAGGGGGTTGGACTAGATGACCTCCAAGGTCCCTTCCGACTTTGTGATTCCCTAATTTTGTAAGGGTCTCCCTTTTTGAGCCGGGGGTTGGTCTAGAAGACCTCCAAGGTCCCTTCCCACTCTCTCATTCTACGGTTCTTTAAGAATGGGTCACCTGCTTGAACAGGGGGCTGGACCAGATGACCTCCCAGGACCCTTCCGATTCTGTGAATCTGACTCGGAGGAGGAAGCTGAGCAGCAGACAGGGAGGGGGGAGTGTGTCTCTGTTGACTGAGGCAGAAACTGGGGGGAAGGAGCCAAGTCCGACCGGGCAGAGCAGGGGAGAGACAGAACAAGGGAGACGGGGTTCAGAGGGAAGACCCCAGGCCCCCCCTCCCCCATCTTCATCCTAGGGCACACGGGGAGGAGCAGAGAAGGGAGCAGCGTGGGTGGTGTGACTTACCGGGGGAGGGGGGAGGAAAGGGCCCTGATTCCCTTCACTAGCCACAGCCGGGAAGACAGTGTATGTCGAAACACAGGGAAGCTGCACACAGCAAGTTGTTGGCTGCAAATTGTGCACTGATCTGGTCTTGCCACGGCATCTCTGGCTTCGCGGCATCTTTCCCAGCCGCGTGAGTCTTTACCATGCTCCTCAAGCCTGCAATGCCTAGCTAATTACCCCTGTTTGGTTCATTTCCCGCCCAGACTATAAGTTCCAGTTTGTGTTGACCTTGTTTTGGACTGAATTTTCTGAGATTTCTTTATCCTCACAATCCCCCTCCCCCGTTCCCACTTTGAGGTAACATTCTCCAAAGCAAAAGCCCACCACTCCGCCCTCCCGACGGAAAACCCGAGACTTACCATTTCTTGCAGCCAATCGGAATGGTGTCTCCTGCCGCCATGAAGATGGGGGCCCCTCCTGGGTGGGGGTGGAGGCAAGCGCACTGCGCAGGTGGCACACATGACCCCCTCTGCTCCAGCAGACCCTTTAGGGGGGACACACACATATACAGAGGGGTTTTCCAGAGTTGGCTCCTCCTTCTGGGACCCCTGACATTCCTCCCTTGCTTCCTCCTTCTTTCCTTCCTTCCTCTTTGTCCCCCCCTTCCTCCCTTCCTCTCTGTTCTTCCTTCTGTTCTTTCCCTTTCCTTTCCTTCCTTTCTTTCCTTCCCTTCCATCCATCCACCCATCCATCCATCCATCCATCCACCCTTCCTTCTTCTCTTCTTCCTCCCTTTCCTTTCCTGTCTTTCCTTTCCTTCCATCCTTCCATGTTTCCCTCCTTTTCCTTCCTCGCTTCCTTCCTTCCTCTCTGTTCTTCCTTAGTTCTTACTTCTTTTCTGTTCTTCCTTCCTTCTTCTGTTCTTCCATCTTTTCCTATCCTCCCTCCCTCCCTCCCTCTCTGTTCTTCCTTCTTTCCTTTCCTTCCTTCCCATCCATCCATCCTTCTTCTCTCTTCTACCTTCCTTCACTTCCCTTTCTTTCCTTCCCTTCCACCCTTCCTTGTTTCCCTCCTTTTCCTTCCTTCCTCTCTATTCTTCCATTATTCTTTCTTCCTCTCTTTCTCTTCCTTCCTCCCTCCTCCTCTCCTTCCTTCCTTCCTTCCTCCTGGGCAAAGCAATAAGACAATGAGGGAGATTCCAGCACAGCTATATTATCGGAACAGCTGATCGTTGGGCGGGGAGAAAAGAAATATCGTAAGGAGTGACTGGGCGGGAGAAAACGCAGACAGCAATATCGGGCGTGTGTGATAAGGACTGATTGGGTGGGGAGGGGAGGGATGGGCAGAGAGGGGGAGGGCCAGCCAGGGGGAAGACTGGCCAGTTCTCCTAACGGCACAAAATCGTAACAACCGGTTCTATCGATCCGGTCCAAAATGGTAAAATCCCACCCCTGCAGAAACCCTCTGTCGGCCGCCATCAGCCAGCCCTCCCAGCCAGTTATAGCTTGTAGTTCCATGGGTCCATCCCTTCGGCGCTCACCTGTGGGCAGTAACAACCAGGTAAGCAGCGTGGAATGTCCTTGCACAGCTCTGGGTGCCTCAGGGTGGAGCAGTGGCTGTCGCAGGGGGAGCCACATGCCCGGAACTCAAAGGGGGGCTCACAGCTGGACTCTGGCAAAAAAAGGCACAGGAAGAAGTCAGCTCAGGCCTTCGATTCTCTCTGGAACCAGGCGGCGCCTGATGGGGAGAAAAGTTCTAGTGGGTAAGGTACTGGGCTAGAAACCAGGCAACTGTGAATTCTAGTTCCGCCTTGGGTACCAAGGGCAATTGGGTGACTTTGGGCCAATCGCCAGGAGACTGGAAGTTCTAATCCCACCTTAGGCATGAAAGGCGACTGGGTGACTTTGAGCCACTTTCTCCCTTTCAGTCCAACCCACCTGACAGATCGTTGGGGAAATACTAGCAAAGACCATTAGATAAACTTGCTACCTTGAACCAAGTATAAATTGTGATCAAGGTGGGATCAAAATGAAATAAATATTTAATAAACAAGGGGGCGGTTGACAATGATGAGAAGTTATGAGGAGACCAGAAAGTTGCCGGTTGGACAACAAAACTGCCCGCCCATTGTGGGCCGAGGAGGTTGTTGTTGGCATGGCCTCACCTGAACACTGGGAATAATTGCACATCCGGAATTGCCCGTCCAGTCCTAGGCATGGCTCCCGGTCAGTTTCCCAACCTTGTTGGTTCCTGTAGCGTTGTTGAACCAGGAAGCTGCATGAGCAGTGAGTCCAGGGGGTCCAAGGACTCCAGGGACAATCTGGAGGGGGAGACAGGATGGGGACAATTGGCACCCGGCAGGGTGGAAGAAGCCGCTGCCGCACAGGGCAGAGCAGCAGGATGCGGAGAGAACAGCCTTGGGATCAGGAGGCACAAAGGAACCACGTAGCTTTGACAAAAGAGATCCGGACCGCCACTTGTCCGCAATGGTACGGGGCTTCCTGCTTGAGTGGGGGGAGGGGGTCAACCTTTTCTGGAGCAGGGCAGGGGAGAGACAGAATGTCTCCATGCAAACGGCCGACGCGTGTGCTCCCACGGGTGGCTCCTTTTGCATGAGCGGCAAGCACGCACGCCTGCCACTCGCACAAATGGAGCTTCCCGCGCGAGCAAGTGTGCCCACCACTCGCGCAGCTTGCTCAGCCCTTGTGCTGCCCAGTTTCGAATGCGCCACGGGCCAGTAATGGGCTATGGCCCGGGGTTTGGGGGAAAAACCCCCCGGACTAGAAGACCTCAAAGATCCCTTTCAATTCTGTTCTTCTGACGTGGGTTTTCGTTTGAGAAAGTGAACCGGAATGAGTTGCCTCTGAGCATTCTCAGAGTGCGCCCATTTCTTCTGCGGCCGGTCCCTCTCGAATTCTGGAAGTTCTCGCATGGCTGAGATTTCTGCTGGTGAATTTCCCTCCCTGGCTTGAACAGTGTAGAACAGGGGTGTGTCCAACCTTGTGTCAACTCGTAAAGCATTCCTATGCCTGTTTTCGAGTTGCCATAAGCAAGAGGGGGAGAACCTGAAGGAGCAGTATGGCCATTAAAACCAGAAGTACATTCCACTCTTATCTTACAAGGATTTTAGCCTAGACTACCAGGTCTTCTGCCTGCGAAAATTCTAATTGGAGTATGTGATGGGTGACACCCAGCCCATGAACATGCGTTGTTGGAGAATCTGATTTATGACACACCCGGGGAGGGAAACAGGGTCATAGGTGAGAATAAATTACGAGTCTCAGGGCTCAATGCCAACAGGTTGCTCCTAATAAATCTTTTGAAGCTGGGCTTGAGGCTCATGATTGAATTAGGGTTATCGCCGGAAGCCCAATACCTTGGCAGGGTTAAGACTTGTGGACTTCCACTCTCAGAAATCCCGCACTCCCCATCATCCACAACCAGTAGAAATGGTGACAGGACAGCCGGCTGGGCTGAGAGACCCGTGGCATCACGACGGGGTGGTGGTGTGAACTGGAAACTCCAGGGGAGATGGAGAGCCAGCGGGCCTTTTGTGGAGATGGTCAGGCACCACAGCACACGATTAGAATTATGACCCCTTCATGCCAGAAAAGGAGTCTTAGAGGAGGACACCCCTTGTAGGTAATTGCACCCGTCCCAAATCCTTCCCTACCTTTGCTCCTTCCCTACCTTTGCACGCCTGCACATAACAAGGAGCCGTCTCCAGGGGAGGGCCGCGCTGGCTGCAAGGACCTCCTTCAGCGCCCGCCAAAGCCGTCGGGCAAACACAGCTCCTGGTACGTGAGGTCAGTCCCGTGCCACAGGACTGAGAGCACGGGCTCCATGCTGACCAGGGACACAGGGACTCGTCTTCCGCTGGAAATGAAGAAAGGTACCAAAAGAGCAGAGTGGGAGAACTCACTGTGTGGCCAACTCACTGTGGAACAACTTGCCATAGCCAATGCACCAGGGCCACGGGTGGGCCGTTGGGGGTTTGCAGGGGTTCAGGAGAACCCCCAGCTAAGATTCTGTGCAGTTCAGAGAACCCCCAAATCTCCACTCCTGGCTGGCTCCTCCTCCTCTTCCTCCTCCTCCTCCCCCTCCTCTGCCTCTTCCTCTTCCTCAAAAGTATAAAAGTAACTGAATGACATGATGAATAAAGTGTTGAATTGTCCTGTGACTGGCTATGGTGGGTTGGCCGTGGCGAGTTGTCCTGGATTAGTCGGCAACCCATGGCTCTGGAGCCGCATGTGGCTCTTTCATCCCTCTGCTGTGGCTCCGTCACCAGTCAGTGAAAGAAAAAAGGACGCCAGGCTAGGAGGTTAGGACCTTTGTGGCTCTTTGAGTGTTTAAGGTTGCCGACCCGTCCTAAACTGGTGGTGAACCTATGGCACATGTGCCACAGGTGGCACGCAGAGCCATTTGGGTGGGCATGCGAGCCCCAGACAAACTTACCTGCATTGGGCATGCACGCACTTCCCAGCTGATTTTCGGCCCATTTGAGGTCTTTTTGGCTTCCCAGAGGCTCGAGGGAAGCCTCTGCAGCCTGGGAGGCCGAAAAACAGGCCTGTTTCCGCTTCTGGTATTTCCGGAAATATAGGAAGTGACAAAACGGGCCCATCTTTCGGCCTCCCAAGGCTGCACAGGCTTCCCTCAAGCCTCTGGGAGGCCGAAGTAGGGCTCATACAGGCCGAAAATCAGCTGGGAAGCATGCGCATGCGCAGGGCAGGTAAGGAAGTGGCGGGAGAGATTGCACGTGCATGCACAGGGGGCATGGGGGGACCGTGTGCATTGCCTTCTGGGTGCTGGTGCATGAGTGCTCGCGTGTGAACGCACAATTTTCAGCATAGGAGCCCCAAAAGGTTAGCCACCACTGTCCTAGACCAACAAAGGAGATGCTGGCCATTGTGCACCATTGGTCATCAACTCCCCCTGCACATTGCCATTCACACCCCCCCTGATACAGAGACTGAAATGGAGTGATTCTTAAAGTGGTATACTTGTTAAGCGATGCTATCATAAATACTCCTGAGGAGGTGCGACTGCCCATCCAAGATGCCTCGAAGGGCCCTTGTGGTGCCCTTACCTGGACAGGCTTGGGTGGAGCAATTCTGGCTCTGGGTGTCGGGCCCCGCGCAGGGCAAGCCGTGGTTGCGTGGTGGTGGGTTGATGCAGGCGCGAGTTCGGATCTGGAGACTGCTGCCACAGGTTGCTGGACAGTCGGACCAGGGGGACCACGGGGTCCATCCACCGTGCACTGCAGGAAGGAAGGAAGGAAAGAAGGAAGGAAGGAAGGAAGGAAGGAAGGAAGGAAGGAAGGAAGGAAGGAAGGAAGGAAGGAAGGGGAAGGGAAGAAGGAGGAAGGAAAGAAGGAAGGAAGGAAGGAAGGAAGGAAGGAAGGAAGGAAGGAAGGAAGGAAGGAAAGAAGGAAGGAAGGAAGGAAGGAAAGAAGGAAGGAAGGAAGGAAGGGAAGGGAAGGGAAAGGAAAGGAAAGGAAAGGAAAGGAAAGGAAAGGAAAGGAAAGGAAAGGAAAGGAAAGATATATCAATAGGGAGGAGACAAGAGGAGACTTACCTGTTCCACTACTCGGAAAGTAAACTCACCTACACAGGTGATGTTCAGGCAGTAAATGCCTTCTGGGGTGCAAATGCTGGAGGAGGCGGAGAGAAAGGTACCCGTGAATTCGTTGTGAAGCATTTCCCTGTAGCTGCAGCCGCGTCCAGAGACACCCCCCCATTGCATCCCTGCATGGAATGCCCTCCCATCTAGGTCGGGGGTCCCCAGCTCCTAGTCCACGTCGGTCCATGACGTGCCAGAAACTGGTCCGTGCAAACGAGCAAAGTCCCATCTGTGGGATGCAGGCAGGACACAAAACCATGATGCCCCAGATCCATGGAGAAACCACAGAATTGGTCCCCGCTCAGTGGGAAAACCATGGACCTGGTTCCAGTTAGGACACAAAACCACACACTCCAATTCATGGAAAAACTACACACCTCGATCCATGGGAGAAAACACAGAACTGGTCACCAATCCATGGAAAAACCACGGAACGGGCCCCCGATGGGTAGAGAAACCACGGAACCCGTCTCTGACCTAGGAAATGTCTACTCAGCTTCCCACGGAGAACAAAGGACGGAGGGAGGGGCACTCACCACTGCTGGCATTCCCCCAGGAGCCAGGTGCTGCCCAGGCTGGTCTCGCGGCCCTCATGCAGGCACAGAGGGGGGCAGGTGTCCAGGGCACAGGGATGGGTCTGCACCTGCTCCTTCAGGCAATCGAGGGCCCAGGAGCCGGAGGTAGGAGTCCTGTGCGGGGCGGAAGGTTGCAAACCGTCTTTGAAGCTCTCCTTGAAAATCCCACATCACAGCCGCTGGCTCAGCCCGGTTCTCCCACTGTGGGATCACCCCGGGGGGCACGGCACAGAGGTAACACGAGCAGCTGGAAGTTCGAACCTGCCCTTTGTTGCTCCAAATTTCCCCAAACGCCGGGGAAATTATTTTAAAATAAAAAAATCCAATATTTACATTACATGGTGGTGTGGTGAGTTAATTTTGTGAGTTTGCTTGCTAGCAATTTTTATGGGACAAGACTCAGGTAGCAGATAGGTAGATCTTGGAGTGAATCTGGGATTCTGCGAGCAACTCCATCCGCCTGCCTGCTTTGCCTGGTTTTGGGTCAAAGTTGCCCTTTTTTTTAATTAAAAAAAATTCAATATCTACATAGCCACGCCCAGCCAGTCACGTGACCACCAAGCCATACCCACAAATTAGGCCACAGCCACAGAGCCAGTTGTTAAGGAATTTGAATCCCACCCCTTGTTCCAGCTCATCTTCCCCCGCAGATTCAGGCTCCGACGCGGCCCTGACACGCTGCCTCTGCAGTCCCACCGACGGGAGCGCCCGCTATAGTTCCCCACCCACCCACCCTCTATCTAGGGTCTTTGGGATTCGTCCTTTTCTTCCTCCCCAAAGAGGCTCCAGCACTCGGCTTCAGCTCTTCATGACAATTCTCAGTGTCCTGCCCCTGGTGGAGACGGACCCTTGAGGGAGAGGAGGAACAGCCGACAGGGAGTGGGAGTGTGGCTATCCGGAGGGGGTGGAGGAGGAGGCTGGGGAAGGGCAGAGGCCGGCTGGGCAGTCAGAGGAGGACCCAGGCCCATCCCCTCTCCATCCTAGGTCACGCAGGGAGGAGAGTATAAGGGAGAGACGTGATCTCCTCGGGAGAAGAGGGCCTTGATCCTCTTCATGGGCTGCAGCTGTGACAACTGAATAAGAGGATGGACATGTGAACGCTGGAAACAAATCATGGCAATATCTCTAGTTTATGGTTCCTCTCTTGAGTTTGGCGTCCTTCCCAGTGTGTGTTCTGTTATCTGTGGACGTCCTCCAGCCCTTATCCTGTCTGGTTTGTGGTGGAAGGAAAAAACCTTCTTCTTGTAACTGTTTGTGTGGGAGGTTTTTTTATCTTCAGTCAAGGATATTCGGAGCTTGGAAGCAAAGTGAAGGAATAAAAGGGGCTTCATCATTTTTTTGTGACTGTGTTTATTTTGTGTGTGTCTCCTCCAGGTCATCACACTCAGATTTGGGTAGTCCTTGACTTACGACTGGTCCCTTAGGGACAACTTGAACTTACGACGGAACTCCCCCAAAAGGTACTTACAACCTGGCTCCAATAGGTGGCTCTCTTCCCCAGCGTCATGTGACTGTGTTTTGAGAGCTCAGAACCGACCCGCATTTAAGGCTGTTTGCGGCATCCCGGGATTCACATGATCGCAATTTACATCATTTTTGCCAAAAGACACCATTTATTTCCATTCTTTGGCAATAAAAGTGCCTCATAGTGAACAATGGAGACACTTAAGGACATGGTGTTCACTTAATGACCACTGTGAAAGAAGTTTCTAACATCTGGTTGGTCAAGTTTACCATTTACAATTTTCATGAGTTGTCATCATAATTGGGCATGGCTGTAAATATTGGAAAGCATTCCAGTTGCTAGAATTCTGGCAACTTCACCCCACTTGTCTCAATAAATCCTGTTAAAAAGTATTGTTAAATAAAGATTACTGATACTCTTCTTTAATAAGGTTTACTATTGTAAATAAATTTTGTTAAAGATTACTAATACTCTTCTTTAACAAGATTTTTTATTGTTAAGTAAATCTTGTTAAATAAATCTTGTTAAAGATTACCAATTCTTTAACAAGATTTATTATTGCTAAGGAAATCTTGTTAAGTAAATCTTGTTAAAGAATACCGCTAGTTTTCTTTAACAAGTTTTATTGTTACATAAATCTTGTTAAATTAATCTTGCTAAAAAGTACCAATGGTCTTCTTTAACAAGATTTATTATTAATCTTGTTAAACAGTACTGATAATCTTCTTTAACGAGATTTATTATTGTTAAATAAATCTTGTTAAATAAATCTCGTTAAAGTACCAATAATTTTCTTTAACAAGATTTATTAAATAAATATCATTAAATAAATCTTGTTAAAGAGCACCAATAGCCTTTTTTAACAAGATTCATTATGAAATAAATATTATTAAATAAATATTGTTAAAGATTACTAATAGTCTTCTTTGGCCAGATTTTTTTGTTAAATAAATTTTGTTAAATAAATCTTGCTAAGGAGTACCCAAAGTCTTAAATAAATCTTACTAACGAGCACCGATAGCCTTCTTTAACAAAATTAAATAAATAATAAATTAGATACAACCTGTTAAATAAAACTTGCTAAAGAGTACTGATAGTTTTCTTTAACAAAATTTATTGTTCAATAAAGTTTGTTAATAAATCATGTTAAAGAGTACCAATGTTCTTCTTTAACAAGATTTATCGAGACAAGAAGAGTGAAGCTGCCAGGATTCCAGCACCTGAACCTCTTTCCAATTTACAAGTCGTCTATGACCATGTACTTGGGGCGGAGACTTCCTGGTTCTCTTCCTAACTGCTGTCCTAGCATCTCGCGAGGACCGAGAACTTCTTAGTTGGAGAAAGGAGGACTAGAGGAGGTGGGTCTTATCATCTCGAACCTCTTTCCATGTGGGAATCAACTCTCACAGAGGTAGCCCTTAACAACTTAACAACATAACAACTTAACTTAGACTTAACAACTGTGCCTACTTCTTTAAAAAGCTATCCACTGCCATAGCCGAACCTCTAAGCATAATCTTTGAAAAATCTTTCAGAACCAGCTCCTTGCCAAAACTATGGTTACAAGCCATGGTCATCCCCATCTGCAAAAAGGGAGACCCCAGCCTAGTTGAAAATTACAGACCGATCTCCTTATGCTGCGTCACCTGTAAAGTCATGGAATCAATTATTAACCAATCCATCACCCTCCACTTAGAAACAAACAACCTTCTCTCTAATAAACAAGTTGGTTTCAGAAAAATACTATCCTGTAATCTGCAACTCTTACACTGCAAAAACATATGGACTACACAACTCGACCAGGGCAAAGCAATAGATGCAATCTACATAGACTTGTGTAAAGACTTTGATTCAGTCGTACATGACAAACTACTCCTAAAACTAAAATCTTACGGTATCTCTGGACACCTGCATAACTGGGTAGAAGCATTCCTGTCAAACAGACAACAAATGGTCAAAATTGGGAGCGTCCTATCAAATTCTGTACCTGTCAACAGTGGTGTCCCCCAAGGCAGTGTCCTAGGACCAACTCTCTTCATACTCTACATAAATGACCTCTGTGATCATATTAAGAGCAACTGCGTTATTTTCGCTGATGATGTAAAGCTGTTCAATACCACAGACAATACTGCTACCCTTCAAAAAGACCTTGACTATGTATCAGAATGGTCAAACAAATGGCAACTTCAAATCTCAACCAATAAATGCTCTGTCTTACATACTGGCAAAAAACAATCAGAAAATAAAATGCAGGTTGAATAGTCAAGACCTTGTTGATGATCCAAGCTCTGTCAGGGATCTTGGAGTACTCATCTCAAATGATCTGTACTAGAGCCCGCTGTAACTCCATAGCCAAAAAGGCATTAAAGGTTGTTAATCTAATCCTACGTAGCTTCTTCTCTGGTAATATCACACTACTAACTAGAGCATTCAAGTATGCTAGAGCTATACTTGAATACAGCTCATCAGTCTGGAACTCATATCATGTGTCTGATATTAACACAGTTGAGAAAGTCCAGAAATATTTCACAAGAAGAGTTCTCCACTCCTCTACTCGTTGCAGAAGACCTTATGCCACCAGACTTGAAATTCTAGATCTAGAAAAACTAGAACTACGCTACCTTCGGTCCAATCTAAGTATATAAAATCATACATTGCAATGAGTTACCTGTCAATGAATACTTCAGCTTCAACCATAACAACACAAGAGCAAACGATAGATACAAACTCAACGTAAACCGCACCAAACTTGATTGCAGGAAATACGACTTCAGCCACAGAGTGGTCAATGTCTGGAATCTTCTACCTGACTCTGTGGTTTCTTCCCCAAACCCCAAAAACTTTAACCTTAGACTGTCTACTGTTAACCTCACCCCTTTCCTAAGAGGTCTGTAGGGGGCATGCATAAGCGCACCAACACGCCTCCCATCCCTGTCCTATTGCTTCTTTTATTTTTCTCATATGTACCCATTTCATGGATTCATAACTATGTTTTTACTTATACCTATTATCCTGTAAGCAATTGACAAATAAAAATAAAATAAAAAAATAAAAAAGCCTCTGTCTTCTTGCTTTTCAGGGTGTGGCCCTCAATGAGAAAGATATCTGGTCCCAAATTACAGTCCTCTCCCAGACACAAACATTGCCCGCAGCACCCTGGCAGCAGCCTTACCTGAAGCGGGTGCGAAGGCCGTTCCCACAGGTGACGCTACATTGGGACCAACTGGACCAGAGGCTCCAGGCGCACTCAGTGGGAGAACAGATGTAGTTGGTGCAGAGGAGCCTCCCTCCAGCGGCACAGGTGCAGTTATTACACCCATCGTCGTACTGGCTGCCTGGTGCCCAGCTGTGTCCCTGGGCATCGGTGCACTCGCAGTGGGTGAGGGGTACGCAGGTGCCATCCTGCTCCAGCGTACCTAACGGAAAGAGCCAGATGAGTGAGAAAAGCGACTCTAGACCTAGGCCTGAATTGGCCTCAATTGCGCGGTTAGCTGGCTAGGTAACATTCTCAGTGTGTCAACTCATAAAACATTCCTATGCTTGTTTCTGAGTTGCCATAAGCAGGAGGCGGGGGACCTGAAGGACCAGAGGAGAACAATCAACCGATGGAACAGACGTTGCCCTCAGAAGTTGTGGGAGCGCCATCCCTGGAGGCTTTCAAGAAGAGATTGGACTGCCATTTGTCAGGAATGGTGTAGGGTCTCCCGCTTGGGCGAGGGGTTGGACTAGATGACCTATAAGGTCCCTTCCAACTCTGATTACCTGTGATCTGTTAGATGGCAATTAGAACCAGAAGCACATTCCACGCTTATCTTAAAAAGATTGTAGCCAAGGAACCGGACCTTCTGCTGGGAAAATCCTTTGTTGGAGAATGTGACTGATGACACCCACCCATGAATGAGCTTCATTGGAGAATCTGATTCATGACACACCCAGAGGGGAGGGGGGAAACAGGGTCACAGATGACTGTAAATTATGTATGTCAGATTTGGCTTCATATAGGTTTGTGATGGTGAACCTATGGCACCCGTGCCACAGGTAACACGCAGAGCCATTTGTGCCAGCATGCAAGCTGCAGGCAAACTTACCTCACTGCACATGCACACATCTCACAGCTGATTTTCAGTGGGTTTGAGGCCTTTTTCAGCCTCCCAGAGGATTGAGGAAGGCTTCTGCAGGCTTTGCAGGCTGAAAACTAGCCCCGTTTCATCACTTCCTGTTTTCCAAAAATACCGGAAATGACGAAGCGGGCCTAGTTTTCGGCGTGCAGAAGCCTGCAGAAGCCTTCCTCAAGCTGCTGGGAGGCCGGAAAAGGCCTCAAACCCACTGAAAATCAGCTGTGAGGCGCAGTGTGGGTAAGGGGGTGGTGGGTTGGGATTGGGTGGGTGCGTGGGAATTGTGCGTGCATGTGTACAGGGTGTATTGCCTTCTGGGTGCTGGCACGCAAGCACGAGCATGCAAGTGCGCATACAATGTTTGGCACAGGAGCCCCAAAAGTTAGCCACCACTAATATAGGTCATGCCGACATGTTGCTCCTAATAAATTTTGTTAGTTCTTTTGGAGCTTGGCTCAAGGCTCATGATGTAATTAGGGCAACCGCCGGAATCCTGACAGCAAGCCAGCTCTGACATATGCAAAGAAATGTGGGGTTCGCTGCCCATCTATAGTTTGCCCTGCCAGTTTGAGGGAGGATTGGAGTTTCTCCTCAGTAGTTGTTCAATTAGAGTATTGTTTTCTGCTTGGTAGTTTGTCTGGTGTGAATCCCTGCTTATCTCTGTGCTGGGATGTTCTCTGAATTTTCTGTTTCTTCAGTTTTCAGTGAATCGTTCAATCCAATGGCGTGTAAATCTGGTTTATCTCTATGTATCTGTTGATGACTGATTTGTCTGAGTGCCAGGATAAGCAGGGATTCACACCAGACAAACAATTCACCAGAAAACAGTACTCTAACCAAGAAACTACCAAGGAGAAAATCTCTCCCCCGCTAGCAGTCAAACGCCTGTCAAATGACCACAACTGAGTCCCAAATTGATGTCATTGAGTAAAACACTTGTCAAGTGAGTTGGCCCAGCATTACGACATTTCTTGCCACCATTGGGAAGTGAATAATTGTGTTTGTCAAGTGAGCTGCCCCGTTGTTAAGTGAATTGGGCTTCCACATTTGACTTCGTTTGTGAGAAGGTCGCAAAAGGGGACTGCATGACACACACACCCGGGGCACTGCAACCGTCGTAAATATGAGCCAGTTGCCAAGTGTCTGGATTTTGATGATGTGACCCTCCCCAGCCCCTGCAAGGGTTGTCCGATCAACGGTGGTCGGTCACTTTTTTTGTTGCTGCTGTGCCATTGAACGGTCCCTTACTGTGTACTCTTTATGGGCGTGACTGCATTCCCACTCACACTAGTAATACTCTTGCTAAATTTGCGGATGATACAACCGTGGTGGGACTCCTCTCCGGGGGACAGGATGAGTCTGCCTGCCGAGATGAAGTGGACCATCAGTTGCTTTCGTGGTGTGGAGACAATATCTTGGTCCTCAACAGCAATAAGACCAAGTGTCCCGCCCTTGTTGGAGTCTGATTATGAGGGGCGGATTGAGCAGCTGACCAGGGGGAGGGAGTGGGGCTCCGGTGGCTGTGGAAGGGCCCAGTCCGGCTGGGCCTTCAGAGGAAGACCCAGGGCCACCCACTCTTAATCCTAGGGCACGCAGGGAGGAACGGAGAAGCAACGTGGCTTACGGGAGAGGTAAAGGCCCTGATCTCTTTCATTAGTTGCAGCTGGGAGAACAGGATATCAGTGGGGCATTTGCACACAGCTCCTTGCTGGAAGCAAAGCCTGCATTATCTTTGTTTGTCCGGAGTCCTCCCAACCGTGTGAGTTTCGTTATCTTTCGAAGTCTGCAATTCCTTCTCCTGCCCTGTCTCGTTAATTGCTGCAGCAAGTGGTTTGTGTTGGTTTTTATTTATAATCTATATGTACTTTGGGTTCAGATTGAATTTCTTCCCTTTACAAATTGTTCTTGGGAGAGTTTTTCCTCCAGCCGATGATAGCTGGGCACTGGGGGCCAAGTTGGAGGAATTAAAGGGACTTTACCTACTTTTGGGACTTGGTTGCTTTTGTGCCTTGGCCCTTGGGGTCATCACACCAAGGAGCTGATAGTGGACTATATAGAAGGAACAGACCAGACCTCCAGCCCTTGCTTGTCAAGGGAGACCGAGTGGAGCAAGTGGCCAGTTTTAAGTTTCTGGGTGTTACCCTAAAAGAGGACCTGACCTGGGTGTTCACATTGTAGCCCTGGTCAAAAGGGCCCAGCAGAGATTATACTACCTGAGACTGCTCAGAAAACAACTGAATGGAAAACTGCTGGTGACCTTCTCCCGCTGCACCAGAGAGAGTATCTGAACTTAGTGCACCTCTGTATGGTTTTCCAATTGCACCATGGCAGATCGGAAAGCAACTCCAGGGGGTGAATGTCATTGCCCAGGGGATCCTGGGTTGCCCTCTCCCCTCTTTGGAAGAGCTTTATAGCTCCCGCTGCCTTAAGGAAGGTCAAACCATCCTCAAAGATCCATCTCATCCTGGGAACTCCCCTTTTTTTTTGAACTATTACCATCTGGCAGACGGTACAGGATAATAATAAAACAAACTAGAAATAGAATTGAATATAGAGAATAGAATAAGATATAGAAATAAAATAAAAATAGAATAGAGTAAGAATAGAAATAAAATAGAATGCAGAATAGAATATATAGAATAGAATAAGAAATAGAATAGAATATATAGAATTAGAAATAGAATAAAAATAAAATAGAATGAGAATAGAAATGGAATAGAATGCAGAATAGAATATATAGAATAGAATAAGAAATAGAATAGAATAAGAAATAGAATAGAATAGAAATAGAATAGAATATATAGAATACAATAGAATAAGAAATAGAAATAGAATAGAATGCAGAATAGAATAGAATAAGAAATAGAATGCAGAATAGAATAGAATATATAGAATAGAATAAGAAATAATAGAATAAAAATAAAATAGACTAGAATAAGAATAGAATAGAATGCAGAATAGAATATATAGAATAGAATAATAGAATAGAAATAGAATAGAAGAATGGAAATAGAAATAAAACAGAATATAAAGAATACAATAAAATTAGAAATAGAATAAAAATAAACTAAACTAAGAAGTAAACTAAAACTCAGTGAAGGAGGCTTCCTTACCGTCGGGGCATCGACAGCCTGGCTCGCAGGCTTCCTTCTCCTGGCAGAGAATGCCTTCCTGGAGGTCCCAGCAGTGCCGGGGGCACCGGTTGGCACACCCCACCCAGTGCATCATGGGAGGGCAGGTCTCCTCTGTGGACCACAAAAGTGTCCATTACAAACACAGCCACAGGAAGGACCAGATTGCGTCCCCATCTGGAAGGAGGGGAGGGGTCCCCTTGGGCTGGGGTAGACTAAGAACTCCTGCCAAGAACAGGGGACTGTACTAGAGGATCTTTGGGGGGGCCCTTCCAGCCCGATGATTCTACGTTCTACATCCAGCGGTGAGAAACCGCAACGCCTTCCTTCCTGCCACCTACCGCAGGGCTGGGGGTTGCAAATGCGCACGTGGTACTTCTCGCCAGGACAGGGGCGCCCTCCGTTTTTTGGGGGTGGGCTGGTGCAGGTCCTCGTGCGGGCCGAGCGCCCAGCCCCACAGGTCCGGTCACACCACGACCAGGGGCTCCACTTCGACCAGGCCCCGTCCACTGCAGCAGGGAGACAAGGCAGCGAAGAACTCACCCTCCCCGCCCTGACCTCGGTTAGTGTCCCCCTCTTCCCCACCTCCCATCACCTACGACGGTGTCCAGGGATGGCTTCCCCCAGTGGTGGCATTCTACCGCTTCAGCCTGGTTCTGCCAAGCCGGGAGCGGCGATGAGCAGCGGAGACCAACGCTGGTTCTCTCCGCTGCTCTGCTGTTGGGCCCGCCCACCCACCTGGGCTCCTATACTGGGACCTCGGTCCCCTGCTTTTGAGGCACAGCCGCTTTGCGCGGACCAGCCAGAGTGCCGCACAGCAGCTGCGTCAGCGACCGGGAGAGTGCAGGCTTGCAGGAGGTGAATTGCAACGCCTCTGTGCCTGCACAAAGTGCGTGTTTCGCGCGCACACACAAACTGTCTGCATGCATGCAAAGCACGCCCACTGAGCCACACCATCAAACCGATGGTAAAAATATTTGAATCCCACCACTGGCTTCCCCCACAGACAAAATTCACCTACAGAACTCATTGCCACAGGAATGATTGGATGTGGATAAAAGCACAAAAGGCGGGGGGGATTGTTGCTTTTCTGCAGTAGTTTGCCGGTGAATTCACGTGTGCACAAATGGGACGAACAGTGACCATCACCCGTTTTTTTTAACTTCCCCAGGTTGTGGCAAACATGGAATTCGCGCACCCACAGATAACAGCAACACCGACCGCCAGCTGTTTCTTGCATTGCTGGGTGCGCCAAATATGTGATTCGCATGCCCGCAGATAACCACAACACCATGGTGGGATTCAAATTTTTTTACTACCGGTTCTGTGGGCGTGGCTTGGTGGGCGTGGCAGGGGAAGGATACTGTAAAATCTCCAGTCAGAAATGGGATTGGCCGGTTCTCCTAAATACTCAAAATTTCCGCAACCGGTTCTCCAGAAGTGGTCAGAACCTGCTGAGCAACCGCTTCTGAGCAACACCGACTGTTAGCTGTTTCTTGAATACCAGGCAGGCCAAATGCAGGATTCGCGCGTCTGTCAGCTGTTTGTTCCATTGCTGGGCAGGATGAACACACAATTTGTGCACCCACAGATAACAGCAACATTGACCACCAGCTGTTTCTTAGCTCAGCTGAGGCGTGGCAGAGATCAGCTGAGCTAAGGACCAGCAGAATATAGGAGAGGTGAGAGGTAAGAGCGGGGCCAGTCAGAATTTTCCCTACCAGATTTCCGGAACGGTCAAAATGTTCCCGACCCGGACAGAAGAAGTGGCCCAAACTGTCTGAATACCAACCGTGTCGCCACCCCCATCTTGGAGAAAAACGAGGCCCCCAAAGTTACCTTTACAGGCCGGCAGGTTGCAGAAACGCCTCTCCAAATTGGCAGTCAGGATGTCTTGGCACCAGTGCCCGCCTTGGCCGGGAGGGTGGTAAGTGCGCAGGCGCTGCTGCTGCCCGACCCCACAGCTGCGGGAACACTCGCTCCAAGGGGACCAGGGGTTCCAGGTGCAATTCAGGCCAAGGCAGTCTTTGCCCTCGCACACGGGGGTCTCTGGGGGAGCACCAGAGAGAGAGAGAGAGAAATTAGGTGTGGGCTCCCTGTGGAATAGCTCAAGGGCCCGGCTCTGTGTGCGAGTGACGCCGTGAACGCTCCTGCCCACCTGTGCATTGTGGCAAGTTGCATTCGCGTTCCTGCACGGTGTCTCCGGCGCAGCCACTGCCTCCCAGGCAAAACCGCCAACGAGTCTTGATGGCGGGGAGGTTGGGGTCACTGCAGGTCTTGGAGCAGGGGGTCCAGGGGGACCAGGGGGTCAGCGCACTGTCCTCAAGCCCTGCCGCGTGGGGAGAGAAACACCAGCCACGTCAACAGCGTCACCAGGGCTGAGTTCCCTTCCATCCCACCACGCTCTGGGAAAGTACCAACCAAGGGGATTGTTTTCTTGGTCCTCCTCCTCCTCCTCCTCTTCCTCCTTTTCCTCCCCCCTCTTCCTGCTCCTCCTCCTCCTTCCTCCCTCCTCTTCTTCCTCCTCCTCCTCCTGCTAGCCATGTTACTCACCAGGGCTGAGTTCCCTTCCCTCCTATCACCCTTAGGAAAAAGACCGAGCAAGGGCTCACCTGGAGTCGCTGGGACTGGTCCTATTGTGGTGTGGGTCACTTCTGCAACACAAAATGCAAGTTAGGGGAGATTAGCAGGTCTTCTCCTCCTCCTCCTCCTCCTCCTGCTGTCTTACCCTCCCATTTTTTCTGCAACTGGCACGGCTTTCCTGAAGGCCTCTGGAGCTCTGGATCGACCCAGAGCTTGGTTCTCGGCTGCAGAGACCTTCAGAAAAACCTTGCCAGTCGCAGAAAAAGGACTTCCCGGAAGGAGGCCGGCGGGAGATGCACGCACAACTGAGGTCAGCGGATGATGTCCCCCCAAAATAAGACCTGGTGCCTTTTCTTGGTGGAAAAAAAATATCAGTGTTTTATTTTTGGAGAAACATGGTATCGAATATGCTCTGATAATCTAGCTTACTTATTATGGTCTGTAATGTACTGTACCGGCGGACAAAGTCCAAAGCCGCAGTGGCCATTTCTGGTCCTCACCTTTGCAATCCAGGGTTTGACAGTATTTGATGTCCATCCGAGGGCCGATACAGTCCTTCCCCCCATTGGCAGGTTTCGGACGGGCACAATCGCGTGTCCTGGTCATGTTGCCCAGTCCACCACAGGTCAAGGAGCAGGGAGACCAGGAGGTCCAATCTGTGAAGCCCCCGTCCACAGGGCAGAGGGCGAACATGCAATCCAGCTGGCCGTTGCGACAGGAGCTGGATGGAAGGGAGGAAAGAGGGGAACCAGATGTGGACAGAGAATTTAATTCTGGGAGTAGAGTAAATCCTTGATGTACAAACCCGCAGTTCAGCCCAAAATATCGGTTGCTAAGTGAGACGGTTATGATACCACCGAGAATCATAAATGTGGGGAAGACCTTTTTTTTTTCAGAGCCGATTTTGAATGGTCACTAAATGAACTGCTCTAAGTCGAGGACAACTGGTGTCACACAAGGGAATGTGGAGGGTCATCCTCGACTTACGACTATTGATTTAGTGACCATTCAAAGCTACAATGGCACTGAAGACTCGGGGCATTTTTCATGCTTAACACCCATTGCAGCCTGCCCAGGTGTCAAGCCCAAAATTGATCTATACGTGGGCATTTCATTTCGCCTTATTATATATTCCTTTTTCTTTCTTTCTTTCTTTCTTTCTTTCTTTCTTTCTTTCTTTCTTTCTTTCTTTCTTTCTTTCTTTCTTTCTTTCTTTCTCTCTCTCTCTCTCTCTCTCTCTCTCTCTCTGCTGGTTATGGGGGTGGAAGGCTTTCAGGCTTCCTAAGGTGGGAGGAGTGGAAATGGAGAGAGTTGTTTAGGCGAGACGGTTCTCCTTCCCGTGGGAATGAAAGCTGACCCTGCTGAGACCTGGAGGTTGAGGCTGACAACACCAAGGCAACGTTGATTTATTTCTATTGGGGAATGCGGCTTTTGAGGGGGCTGTTTCTAACTTCCGATATTATGTGGTGTAATTCCAGGTCGGGTCAGATTCTGGAAGGACAACAGATTTTTGCCTATTTGATGCGTTCCTAAATAAAAGAAATTGTTTTGGAAGATAGACTTTGCTCTTTTCTTTTTATTATTATTATTTTTAAAATAAATTTTATTGAATTTTCACCTTTATAAAACAAATTCTATATACATTTTTGCAGTTGTTTGTAGCATCAGTTATTCCATTTTCCTGTACATATACCTGTACCTATACCAGTGGTGGCTAACCCTTTTGGTCTCCCCTGCTGATAATTGCACGCACATTTGCCTGCTCGTGCTTGTATTATCACCCAGAAGGCAATGCGTGTGGACCTCCCATGACTCCTGCGCATGCGCACACAATCTGCACAACCCGCAGGACACGCTTCTGCACATGCATGCGCAACCCCCAGGCATGTCACGTGCTTCTGCACATACACAAATATCTCCTGCGCACTACCGCGCCCCCGCATATGCGCACCAGATATCTGACAATCTGTTGTTGTGTGGGCGGTGCACACACATGCACAGTAGACCTTTTCTGGGTGAATGTTCACATGCCGGCAGTAATGGGTCTGCGTACTACTTCCGGCACGCATGCCATAGGTTCATTACCACAGATCTATACATACATTCATACATACATACATATGTCACAACAATAGAACTCAGAAGGTCATCACACAGCCCATTACCCAGGTTGTTACAACACAGGAGGCTGATAGACACACAGCCAATACCTCAGCCACACATGTTCTTATGAAAAAGCCAGCCAATCTACAAACATCAACTCCATCAACCAATCAAGAAATGATGACACAGCTAATCTCCCCACCAGTATTTATAGAGAGACGGCAGCTCCGATCACGCTTTGCTCGCACAAGCACGAAGCCGAAAGCACCAGCCTGAAGATGGTGAGTGGGACTTCATCGAAACGTTGCCAAGATGCTCCCAATCTTACATGGGAAAAGACCCGAACACACCAAGACCTGCACACACACACACACACACACACACACACACACACACACACAAATATATATATAATTTACAATTACACTTTTGCCCTTTTCCTTTTACGTTATTTTTTTCTTTCTATTGTCTAACCAGACGTACCATTTTCCCCAGACCGTATAGGATTCTTTGTCTTCCCTCACCTGCGTTGTGAGCTTATTCATTTCAGAGCAATCCATTACTTTCTTTATAATCATATCCTTTGGGGGGGGGCTATTATCTAGTTTCCAATTTTGAGCATATAATATCCTAGCCGCTGTTAATATATATGTATTAAGCACTTTGGTATCTTTCGTATATTCCCCTTTAGTTGTCCCTAATAAAAATGTTTCAGGTTTGGATACTCTCTTGAAGCCTGTTATTTCCTGTAACCAGTTCTTTACCTTATTCCAAAAATTTCATCGCTTTTGGACAGGTCCACCACATGTGAAAGAAGGTAACTGGTTTCCTTTTTGCATTTCCAACACTCTGATTTCAAATTTGGATAGATTTTGGCCAATCTCACCAGCGCTAGATGCCAAATGATAAAACATTTTTATATGCGGCTGCTCTCGTTAATCTATAATTTCTCGACCATAATCTTTCCCAATCTTCTAGCGATATACTGTGTCCAATATTTTTCATTGTTGGTTTCTTTTTAAATGGCGCCAGGGTCACTTGGTCAATATTTCAGAGTTGATTAAAGAAGAGGCCATCTACAACGAACAATTGGAGTAACGAATACTAAAGCGAAGGGGAAAAGAATACGGGATTTCAAACTTGGAGATTTGAGGAGGCAATTAAAACGGGGAATGAATATTATAACTGCAGCTAGAATAAGTTTTGCTCAGAATTGGAAATTGGCTACAACAGAAAACATTATAATTAATAAAATGCATGAATGTGCCAAGATGGATAGATAAATTGCTAAAAGATAAACAAGACAGTGAATATTATAAAACATGGAATATCTGGTATGATTGGGTAAAGAAAAGGTGATATCTGATGAGCTGGTAACATTTGGAAAACAAGGGTAACGTGTAAACAATTATAAATAAATTAAATGTATGTATAGAGAGAGCTTAAAAGGACGAAGGAGTTATTATGACAATGTATAACATACTATCAGAAAGAAAGTACAAGCGTATGTATTGCTCAAACAATGCTGTAAAATGTATACGTATGTTTTTAATTTTATAAATATTGAATAAATATATTTAAAAAGGTGGGGGCTGTTTTGAAAGCCAAACAAAGTAAAAGGAAACAGCAGAAAAAGGAATTACAGAAGAAAGTTTTAAAGAGGGAGGGGGGGGAAAACTGGAGTAAGGAAAGGAAGGGGGAAATGAAGGAATAAAGAAGTAATAAGAAAAAGAACCAGGAAGTAAAGGGATATGGAAACTGAACAAAAATGGGAAAAAAAAGTTTATTTAAAAGACAGAGATAATGGTTAGATAAGGATTAAGAAAGGGGATTCTGCAAGATAATGTGATGTATTATAAATGTATTTGAAGTAATAAATTACTTAGAAAGTAGGAAAATATAGACTTTTAAAATGAAAAGATTGGAACTGATGTTTTTTTTGTTATTAGAATATTCGTTTTTTGTTAAATTATACATAGAGATAAATGGAAGAAATGTGAAAAAGAGAAACCATGATAAGTGCATTAACTATGTTTAATGAATTCACAAATTGTGAGGATTGTTGTAAAGAGATTAACATCAGTTTTGATGATTAATTGGATAGATTAATTTATTTGAAATTATTAATGATTTGATGTAACCGAGGGGGAAAGTGCCATGTGGAATCCGGCCTAAAACGCATATGTGTAAGGTAGTTGTTAGGAGATCATATTATTTATTTGTTTGTTTGTTTGTTTGTTTGTTTGTTTATTTATTTACTTGCTTACTTACTTATTTATTTACTTATTTAATTACTTATTTACTCGCTTACTTGTTTATTTAGTCAAGCGCTTATAAGATAACAGGTATAAGAATAAACATAGTTATGAATACATGAAATAATACGTGAAATGGGTACATATAAGAAAAATAAAAGAAGCAATAGGACAGGGATGGTAGGCACGTTGGTGAGCTTATGCAGGCCCCCTACAGACCTCTTAGGAAAGGGGTGAGGTCAATAGTAGACGGCCTGAGGTTAAAGTTTTGGGAGTTTGGGGAAGAAACCACAGAGTCAGGTAGAGTATTCCAGACATTGACCGCTCTGTTGCTGAAGTCGTATTTCCT
Organism: Pseudonaja textilis; assembly: GCF_049901715.1. Classification (NCBI taxonomy): domain Eukaryota; kingdom Metazoa; phylum Chordata; class Lepidosauria; order Squamata; family Elapidae; genus Pseudonaja; species Pseudonaja textilis. The sequence continues at coordinate 138,416 of NC_142008.1, read as the reverse complement.
GCAATCAAGTTGGGTGCTGTTAACCTTGAGTTTGTATCTATTGTGTGCTCTTGTGTTGTTATGGTTGAAACTGAAGTATTCATTTGCAGGTACGTGATTGCAATGTATGATTTTATATACCATACTTAGATCAGACCGGAGGTATTATTAATTTTTTAGCTGATAATTAAAAAGTCAATTATTATTGGGAATTAAAGAGTTAATTAAATGATGTATAAGGTATATTGGTAATTGTGTGGGAAATTGTTTGAATTGGGATGGAATTTTGGAAAGGATGAAATAAGAGAATGCAATGAAATTGCAAACCTGACAGATGAAGATAGGAGAATTAAAATAAAAAAGAAATAAGAAAGGAATAGAAAACATATGAGATAAATTTGAGAAAAATATTTGAGAAAACTTACAGAAAATATGTAATGTAATGATAGGATATGAAATCAAACGTGAAAGGTGAGTATGTAATAACCAAGGCCATGTTTGTGTGGAAATGTGAAAACTTGGAATCATGCTGTTCACTAAAAAAAAGGATGTTTTTGAAATGTGAAAAAACACAGAACTTTTTACAACACACACCCCCCGTCCCATTTCAGAGGCTTGAAACCTGGCTCGTACATACGACGGTGGCAGCATCGTCAGAATCTTGGGGCCCAAAATTTGGACGCGTTGCAAACTGTCATGTAACTTATGACGCTCGTGGAGAGCTCCACTGGCAACAAGCAACTTAATGACCATGTCCCTCCCGTAATAACCTGCAGGGATTCACTTAACAGCGGGCATAAAACGGGACAGATCTGTTCTCATTGAGCAATAGAAAAAAAAATTATTTTTTGGGGGGGGGGAATTGTTCTCGTATGTTGACGACATCCAAAACGTCATCGTCTTCTCTACCAAACTCCGGCACTCCCTCCAAAAGTAAGATCCCGGGGCCAGGAGATCGTCCGTCTCCCTCCAGGGGGACAGGAAGTGAGCCCCGATTTCTGGTGTGTGTGTGTGTGAGAGAGAGAGAGAGAGAGAGAGAGAGACTCACCAGTTGCTGCAGGCGGCGGAGATGATGCTGTTGGGGGCGACTTCTTCTTCTTGGGAGACAGGTTGGCCTTCGGCAGTGACGACAAGCTGAGGTGCGTCGGGCGTCTGGGGCGAATGTCTCCGAAAGCCCTGGAGAACCTCCTCGCTCAGGACACAGGGGCACTCCTGGGCCAGGAAGAGAGAACGGTGTGTGTGTGTGTGTGTGTGTGTGTGTAGGTCACGCCTTCTTGTCCACTACTATCACCTCCTCCTTCTCCTCCTCTCTGCAAACTCCACCCCTTTCTGGCACTGATAATGTTCCCTGGTTGGGTCACGAGACGTCTGCAAGAAACCACCCAGCTCAGAGAGCACCAAAAGCCCCACAGTTCCCTCCTTCCTTCCTTCCTTCCTTCCTTCCTTCCTTCCTTCCTTCCTTCCTTCCTTCCTTCCTTCCTTCCTTCCTTCCTCCTTCCTTCCTTCCTTCCTTCCTTCCTTCCCTTCCTTCCTTCCTTCCTTCCTTCATTGCAGCATTGATGACGTTCCCTAGTTGGGCCAGGAAAGGTCTGCAAGGAAACCACCCAGCTCAGAGGGCACCCAAGGTCCCTCACAGTTCGACCCTGAGCTACGAACGCTTCCTTCTAATTGTGGTGATCCTTTCGCAGGCCTCTCCACACAGGACTCAGGAGAGTCCCACAGCACCCTTCAATGAGACTGGCAGCTTTGGGGGTGCCCAGGACAGGGCAGCCTCTGCCTCACCAGGCCCTGCTCTTACTCTGCCCTACACACACACACACACACACACACACACACACACACACACCAGAAGATCCTGGGTGTTCCGACCTAGGCTTCCCAAGCTCATAAAGCCGACTCCTCATCCCAATAAAACCCCTTTTATTTAGGTTATAAAGTGAATTCCAAAGTCCCAGACAGTCTTTCATGAGATTTCACAACTACAGGCCTTTATCAGACTTTGGAGAGTTGCCAGGCCGATAGCTTCCAAATGCCACGCTTTTACTTGGCAAGAAGTCAGGAACAGGTCTTCACCCGAATGAACGGAACTAATTCTCCCCTGCAAACCCCTTTTGCTCCTCTTTATTCCCTCTGGGAGGGGCCATTCACCGTCCACCTGTGGCTTTACTCCCGAGTCGACCTTTGTTCCTTGACTGTTCTCTTCTCCTGGCAGCTCTGTGCATGCACACACTGGGAACAGGCTCCAGCTGTTCTTCTTCCCCACTCATCTCCGACTCCGGAGGCAGCTGATAATGGTCAACCCCATCTCTGCCTCCAATGCAGAGCCCTCCCCAGACTCCAGGACTGGCCCATGTTCCTCCCCAACCTCCTCACTGTCCCAGTCTGCCACCAGCTCCGCTAGCCACCAGTGGGCCACAACACTGGGTGGTCCTCACACAGAAACAGCAGCCTCTGAACTGCCCCAGAGCAATCCGCTAGGCAGGGGTGCCAACCTGGACACATGCTCCTTTGTGCTGGTAGGTGCCTGCCGGGCAGTGGCACCCTTCCTCGCAGCCATCCGAGAAGCAGTCCATCTGATGGGTGAGGTGGGCGCAGCTGTAGGGGCACCCTTCTTCGGCCAGGCACTCCCGGTAGAGGCGGCCCACAGGGCAGCCGACCTCTGCAAAAAGGGGAAGGGGAAGGTTAGCACCCAGAGCCCCATTGGCTGCTGTAGAGACCCCACAGTTGGGTGACGAAATCAAGTACTGATACCACCCTATAAAGCCTTAGTAAGGCCACACTTAGGATCCTGCATCCAGTTTTGGTCACCGTATTATAAGAAAGGATGTTGAGACTCTAGAAAAAGTGCAGAGAAGAGCAACCAGGATGATGAGGGGACTGGAGGCTAAAAGATATGAAGAACGGTTACAGGAACTGGGCCTGGCTAGTCCAGTGAAGAGAAGGACCAGGGGAGACATGATAGAGGTCTTCCAATATTTGAGGGCAGGGGGTTGGACTAGATGACCTACAAGGTCCCTTCCAACTCTGACTTTAATCTGACTTTAATGATCAAAAGGACCAGGGGAGACAGGAGAGAAGTCTTCCAATATTTGAGGGCCTTCCACAGAGAGGAGGAGGAGGTCAAGCTATTCTCCAAGGCACCCGAAGGCCAAACAAGGAACAATGGATGGAAACTGAACAAGGAGAGAGATTCGACCTGGAAATAATAATCAACCCGTGGAACAGAAGTTGCCTTCGGAAGTTGTGGGGGTCTCATCACTTGAGACCTTCAAGAACAGAGTGGACTGCCACCTGTCAGAAATGGTATATAGGGTCTCCTGTATGGGCGAGGGGTTGGACTAGATGACCTACAAGGTCCCTTCCAACTCTGATGATCTGTTAATCTGAAGAGGGGTCTCCTACATCGTTGAGGGGAGGAGGAAAGGGGAAGGGACCATGGGGGGGGCTCCAGAAGCCCCCCCGGAGGAAGGAAACGGGCCCATTTCTGGCCCTCTCGAACTTTCAGGAGGCCCGTTTTTCACCCTCCCGAGTCTCCGCGCAGGCCCTGCACTTGCCTGGGGCCCAAAACAGGCTGTGTGGGGATTCGATGGGTGGAATCGGCCAGCCGTTCGGCAAAGCAGATGTAAAATTAACACCCGGTTCACCTGAACCGGTGTGAACTGGTAGCAGCCCATCCCGCCCCTCGCCCCCCTCCCGGTGTGTGTGTGATGCGGACGGTGCGATGGAGGCCGGATCGGAGAGGGCAAAACTGGGAAGGACGTCGGTTGGGCGCCTCCCGGCAGACTCACCAAGACAGACGTGCGTGTGGCAGGTCTTGCTTTGCGACGACAGGCCCCGCAATCTGGACGTCGGCAACGCCGGGCTGCGCATCTGCTCTCCCCCGCCACAGGAGACGCTGCAGGGGGACCAGGGGGGCCCAGGGGTCCCAGGCCTCGTCCTCTGAAGGGGGGGTGGCAGGGAAAAGAAGACGACATTGGCGGGAAGTCTCCCTGCAGAATGCAGGCGGGCGCCGAACCCTCCTCCCTGGGGGCCCTGTGGATTTTTTTTGGGGGGGGGGAGAACGTCCTGGGGGTACACTTGCCCCCTCCCCCACCGGGCCGTGGGTTTTGAGGGGACAGTCTAACTGCCCACCTGGTGTGTGTGTGTGTGTGTGTGTGTGTCAGATAAGCCATAGGGCAGAGGTCTGCAGCCGTTTGGACCCGTTTCCCTTTCTCTCTCTCTATGTCTCTCTCTTTCTCACTCTTTCTTTCTCTTTCTCTTTCTGTCTCTCCCTCTCTCTCTGTCTTTTGTTGAAATAAACCAAAAGGATTTTGGGAACAGCGTGCGATTGTTACTGTCTCAGGAAGCCTTGGTCAGAACAGGTAGCCTCACACTGCAACGAACAAGAACATGCGTTTCACTTTGCAGCAACTTGGATTGTCGGCTGAACAGGCTCAAAAACAGTCAGGGAAGTGGGGGTTGAAGCCTGGGGGAACAGGCCCCCTCCCCAGTCAACAGGAGTGCTGAATTCCCACCAGCCGATCAAGGACTTAGAAGGTGAGGGTGGGGCAGCGCGAGCAAAACAACAGCCAACCTCTTCAAAGCCAGACACGCCCACACATCGTCAATCAGACAAATAAAAAGCCGCCCACTACGGGGTGCCAAATAAATCTCACCCACGGAACAGCGCACACTCTGCGCGAGCGAAGTTCCCCTGAGGAAGGGCTCCAGCACGTGTCCGAAAGCTCGGACGAAGACACCCTCCTGTTCCGGCGACCGATCCGGATTGGATCCGGCAAACTTGCCGAACAATTCGTAAATCGAGGACTCTCCAGAAAAGGTGAACTTTCCCTCATACGGTACCGGTCCAAACTCACCTGGACATTCTTCTGCATTCTGGCACGGTCTCTGCTGCTCTCCGCCACCGGCACATCCCCGGCCTCCATTTTGAGGGGGCGGATTGCTACATTCCCGGAAACGGTACTGGACACCCTCTCCGCAGCTCTGGCTGCAGGGGGACCATCGTCCCCAGCTGGACCACCCGCCGTCCAGGCGGCACCAGGAGTCTGCCTGGCACTGCAGGTGCCCATCGCACGCAGGTGCTGAGAAGGAGAGAGAGAGGTTCGGGCCAGGGATTTTTATCTCGGAAGAAGTGCAGAACCCAGCAAAGCTCGGCTGGACGGCCTCCCTGCCGTCGTCCACTCACCAGTTCTGGCAGGGGGCGTGGATGGTCTCCCCAGGCTGGGCAACCTCCCACTTGGGTAGTCCCAACCAGGAGGAAAGGTTTCGGTCTTCGGGGACACCTGCGTGCAAGAGACACATGCGTCGAGTCCAAAGAACCAAACAACGACGCGTGGCGTTCCTTCCGAGCAAGCGGCTTGATTCCTGCGAGCCCAAGGACTGAATCTTGCCAGACTAAAGCAGTTGCCTGCAATCGCTTTCGACGTCTATGGAGATTCTAACTGTAGATTACGCCCTGAGAGTTCACAAAGGAGAATCTCTGTAGCTTGTAGGGTACTTGGGTGCTCTCTGAGCTGGGTGGTTTCCTTCAACTAGGGAATATCGTCAGTGGTAGAAGGGATGGGGAGGAGGAGGAGGAGGAGGAGGAAGAGGGGGAGGAGGAAGAGGGGGAGGAGGAGGAAGAGGGGGAGGAGGAGGAGGAAGAGGAAAAGGAGGAGGAGGAGGAGGAGGAGGAGGAAGAGGGGAGGAGGAGGAGGAAGAGGAAAAGGAGGAAGAGGGGGAGGATTCTGGGAGCCCTGGTGTTCGGAGATTGGTGATTTCCTTGCAGACATTTCATGACCCAACTAGGGAACCTCATTAGTGGTAGAAGGCAGTGGAGTTTTCAGAGAGGAGGAGGAGGAGGACGAGGACTGAAGGGTCTTTGCTGCCATCTGAGCTGGGTGGTTTTCCTGCAAGTATTTCATGACTCAAGTAGGGAACATTAAACATTATCAGTGCTAGAAGGGAGGGGGGGTTGCAGAGAAAGAGAAGGAGGAGGGGGAGGAGGAAGAAGGGGAGGGGGAGGGGGAGGAATCTTAGCTTCGTCGTTTCCTTGCAGATGTTTCATGACCCAACTAGATAACATCACCAGAGCTAAAAGACACTGTATATAAACAGAGATCAAGGCACCCTCCCTTCCAGCACTGATGAAGTTCCCTAGTTGGGTCATGAAATGTCTGCAAGGAAACCACCCACTCAGAGAGCACAAAGGATCCCCCAGTCCTTCTCCTGCCCCTCTTCCTCCTCCTCCTTCTCCTGCTCCTCCTCTTCTCCCTCCACCTCCTCCCACCACAAACCTTACTCCCTTCTTGCACTGATGACATTCCCTAGCTGGGTCATGAGATGTCTGCAAGGAAACCACACAGCTCCGAGAACACCCAGGACCTCACAGTTCCTTCCTTCCTTCCTTCCTTCCTTCCTTCCTTCCTTCCTTCCTTCCTTCCTTCCTTCCTTCCTTCCTTCCTTCCTTCCTTCCCTTCCTTCCCTCCCTCCCTCATGCTGCAAGCTGCTAGAGGGGGCTCAACCTTGCTTTCTTCCTGCCCACCAGACATTCCCAGCTCTGCTGTCTCTTGACTACATTCTCCCAGATCAGCACTGGCCCCACTGCTTTGGGGATCCCCCCAGATCTTGCCCCAAAGTGCACCCCATTCGCCTCCAGGACACTGTCAACTGGAGATGCAGTCTTGGTTGTCTTCCCAAATGCTCATAAAAGAGGCTTGCAGAAGTGACCCCCCCTTTCTGCTCTGACCTCGGCTTCCCCCAAAAGCACTAAGCAGATTTTTTTGTCCCGGCAAAACCCCTTTTATTAAAGGAAGGCGAATTTCTTGCATTCGCCTTCCGCCAAGGGCCTGGCCAACAGCCTTTCAAGGGTGTGATTAGGAGCACAGCCCTGATCTAGCCTGGAGGGCGGCCAAGTAACTGTCTCCAAACGCAGTGCTGACAAGGAAGGATTCAGCACAAGAGTCTCTAAGATGCACAGACAGATCTTCCCACTGTGGCAACGAAGGAATTGTTTCCTGCAAAAGCCCCCTCCCCTTTCGCTCCTCTTTTAATCCCTATGTCTGCCTGTGGCCTTACTCCTGCGTCGACCCTGAGTTCGTAATTGTCCCCTTCTTCTGACAGCTCTGTGCATGCGTGCACCGGGAACAGGCTCCAGCTGTTCCTCTTCCCCACTGATCTCTGACTCTGAAGGCAGCTCATAACTGTGGGACAGCCCTGGCCCCATCTCTGCCTCTGATGCAGAGCCCTCGTCCGAGCCTTCCCCAGACTCCAGGACTGGCCCAGTTTCCTCACTGTCCGGCTCTGCTGCCAGTTCCGCTAGCCACCGGCCATAATTTCTTTATTCCTCCCTCTGGGGCAGCGGTCCCCAATCCCTGGTCCATGGACTGGCATTGGGCTGTGGCATGCCAGAAAACTGGCCACACAAACAAGTGAAGCCCCCATCTGCAGGATGCAGGCAGCACACAAAACCACGCGCCCTCCAGTCCATGGCAAAACCTCTCTCCACAAAACCGGTTCCTGGGGCTCAAAAGGTTGTGGGGGGGCTTCCACCCCCTGTTGTTCTCCAGGGTCACATGGACTCACCCAACCAGGGCATCTGGTATTTGCAGCGGCACTGCGAAGGTGCCACGCACATGCCATCCTGGAGCAACTGTCCATCCGGGCAGGCGCAAGCATGTTGGCAGCTGGGACTCTCCACGCAGGCGGCGTCAGGCTGCTGGTCCTCACAGGTCCGCGGGCATGGCTTGCCACAGGGGTAAGACACCTGGCCACCTCGGCAGTCTGAGGAGACACGGGACATTAACCTTAACAAATCTCCCCCTCTTGTGTCAGGATTCCAGCGATTGCCCTAATTAAATCATGAGCCTCAAGCCAAGCTTCAAAAGAATTCAACAGTTTTGTTAGGAGCAGCACGCCGGCATTCTCCTAAATGAAGCCAACTCTGGCCTACGTAATTGACAGTCACCTGTGGCCCAGTTTCCCCCTCTCCCCCCGGGTGTGTCATAAATCAGATTCTCCAATTAAATACGTTCACAGGCTGGGTGTCGTCAATCCCATTCTCCAACGTAGGATTTTCCTGGCATGTCACAGTCCCGTCCTCCAACTGTTACATGTGAAAATTTACCTTATACACCCAAGAATATAAAGAGCAAGACAGGCTCCATATTAGTTCTTAATCTGACCTGCTAGAGATCAGAACTTTTCTGTAACTTCTTATTAACTTGTTATTGCTAAAGTTCTGTAAGATTGCAAAATATTATGTCCTTGGCTTGATTTGAGATTCGTAAGGGGTCACCTAGACATTATAGCATTATTAATGATCTCTTGTGTAATCTTTTAAGTGAAAACAGGAAATCCGATGATAATGATTGGAGGAGTTGTGAGAAACACCCAGGACTTTCTCGGGAGAATCTCTGTAACTTCAACGTGTGAAAAACAGGAAGTTTTCTGTAATCTCTTCGATGTGATAATAATTCTATATAAGGCTGTATTTACTGGAAGGGAGTGTCTCCTTCCTCCTAAACTGTTGCTTGGAGTTGGGGGCCGATATTGAAATATCTTACATTAAAGCCTTCTGTGGATTCTGATTATCGCAGTCTGTTATTTTATTTTTATCATACTCTCTCACCAGCAGAGGATTTTCATGCCATGGCATCAATAAAGGAACTCAGAGGATTTTATTAGGAGCAACATGCCGGCATGAACCTGAATGAAGCCAACTCTGGCCTACGAAATTCACAGTCACCCGTGACCCTGTTTCCCCCCCCCTTCCCCCTGGGCGTGTCACGAATCAGATTCTCCAATTAAATACGTTCTCGGGCTGGGTATCATCTATCATGTTCTCCAATGAAGGATTTTCTTGGGCAGAAGATCCGTAGCCTAGCTACAATCTTGGAACGATAAGTGTGGAATGCGCTTCTGGTTTTAAAGGTGCCGTAATGCTCCTTCAGATCCCCCGCTTTGTTTATGGTAACTCAGAAAGAGGCATAGGAATGCTTTACGAGTTGACACCTTGCCTTCCTCTCGGTCTTCCTCACAAGTGAGGGGCTGAGGAGCCTTGTTCCGTCACAGTTCCCAATCTGTACTACGGACATGTTGTGGTTCGCCAGCAGCGGGTGTGCATGGCTGAGGTCTCGGAGAGCGAGGACTCGGATGAGGGACCTGCGTGTGATGCAGGGATGGGGCCAGGACCATCAGGGGGTGGGGTGCGGCCTTCGGAGATTGTGGGGGCTGGCAGCAATGAGCAAGAGTCCCCCGAGGAGCCTGTGCCCAGGGCGTGTGCATGCAGGGCTGCTCGAAGGAAAGAGCAGCTGCAGCAGCACAGGCGACTCGGGAGTAAGGGTCCAAGGTAATGGCCCCTCCCTGAGAAGATAAAAGCCCGCTGAGAAACTGGAGTTCTTTACAGAAGGCAAAGAAGTTTGATACTCGAGCCTGGTGGACGTTAGAATATCTGAGTTGGTGTTTGGAGACTCTTTGATTTATTGTTTAAGAACTTTATCTGCTGTTCTTGGCAGCCTTGCAAAAACTTGGCCAGGCTCTTCCTCATCAGAGCTCGTTAGTTGGAAGCAGCCTTTGATGTGTGAAGAAACGGGATTCGTACATGAAACACTGAAAGGTTGTGCTGTTAGCCTTTGTCTCGCGTTTGCTCTCTTGGACCCAGATTTGGGTCAGAACTGAAGACTTTACGCCACAGTTCCATGCAGGGAGGGAGCGGAGACGTTGTCGCGCATGCCGTCAACAAGCCCGTGTGGGGGCTTGCATGAGCTGTGTGCCTGCACACCCCAATGGTGTGCAAGCCCACGCCGTACCACTGCCACGCCAGCACTACCCCATGCTGTGCAAGTGGGAACATGCTCATCCATGCTCACCCACCACTCTGGGTCCAGGTCACGGTCCAGTAGTGGCTGCTGGGGTCCGAGGGTTGGGGATCCCCGGTTTAGGTTCTGTGCATTGTGGAAGTTTTTCCTCAAAGTTCCCCGCGCAAAGGATGAAAACTTGAAATGAGATCGAACCACCATTTGTTCTAGAACTCACGTGGTGTCCAACTCGCCGCGCCCCGTCGTCGTCCTGTAGAGTCTCGCAATGTTTTCCCCCTTCGCAGAGCTGGGGCAGACGTGGCCTGCTGCGACGCATCCAGCCTGCCGCCCGCCAGTTGGACACCCCTGTTCTAGAACGTCTAGGGTTTTGTGCTTAAGCTGGGAGTCAGACTAGAAGACCTCTAAGGTCCCTTCCAACTCTGGGAAGTAAGACTGCCACATTAGAAATTGCCAATCAAACTTACAACCATTGCAGCTTCTCCAGGGTCACACGATCCCAATCCAGATGTTTGGCCGATTCATATTTATGATGGTCACAGTGTGTCACACAATCCCCTTTGGCAACCAGCAAAGTCAATGATTCACTGAACTGCTGGGTTACCGACTTAGGGAGTGCACGGATTCACTTAACAACCGAGGCGAGAAAAAGCCTCAAATGGGGGGGGGGCAAACTCAACTTAACCAATGTTTCACCGAAAAACAGAAATTTGTGGTAGTAAGTCGAGTGGTGTGGTGGCCTAGAGGTGGTGCTGTCGCCTCACAATCAGGAGGTTGCAGGTTCAATCCTAAGGAGAGGCAGATATTTCTCTCTGGACACACTGAGAATGTATCTACTGAATAAAACTCCGCATTGGCGACAGGAAGGGCATCTGGCCAGTAAACACTCAGCTTAACCAATGTCTCACTGAACAACGGAAATTTGGGTACTCGATTGCAGTTGTAAGTTGAATGGTGTGGTGACCATAACTTTCTGACTGTGAGCCGAGGGTGCCACAATACCACACTATTTGACTTACGACTGCAATTGACTTGACTCTACGACTGCAATCCACTCAACTTACGACCGCAATCGAGGCAAATATTTCTCTCTGGACACACTGAGAATATATCTGCTGAACAAAACTCCGCATTGGCAACAGGAAAGTCATCTGGCCAGTAAACACTCTTGCTAGCTCCATTCAGCTGCCCAGACTCCGCCCTCCAAGGGATTATGGGCTCGCGAAAAGGAGACGACTGCAGTCGAGGACTATGTGTCTTGACCAAGTCAGCTGGCTGTTCATGCGCTGAATTGGGTGAAAATGCGCTACGTTTCTCTCCGCATTCCCTCAACACGGAATGGCATTGTGGGGGGGGGATGCCTGGAGCCCACTCCTGCCTCTCCCACCCTCCCCCCGCCGATGCTCCTTCTCACCGTCGCAGAGGGTGACTCCGTCGTGGCACTGCCGGCTTTGGAGAGCTTCTCTGGGACACGCCAAGCCGCCAAAGCGAGCTGGGGGGTTGTTGCACTCCCGAGTCCTCGTCGACACGCCATGGCAGGCGTCACAGGGAGACCAGGCGCTCCACGAGGACCAGCCGCCATCGACTGCAAGAGCGTGAAACACGGGAGGGAGGTTTGATAAAGCCACAGTGGCTGGTAGCCCCCCCCAATATATAAAGGTAGTCCCCATTTAGTGACTGTCACAAACAGTCACTTGGCGAGCAGTGAATGTGTTTACAACAGGCCTGTCAAGCAAAGGAAAGCCAAAATCAGATTGTAAATCCTCCTTTAGCGACGGCTTGGCTGAGCAACGGCTTGGCTTAATGACCAAGTCACCAACTGCAGTTGCAGTTTCCTCAATGAGGACTATGTACAAGTTTTCAGGCTTTCTGGAGCAGCCTCCAAATATCTGAAATTTGGGGTTCTGTACAAGAAATGTTCAGTTTGGTCTCATGGTTAAGGTGCCAGATTAGAAACCAGGAGGCTGTGAGTTGTCGTAGCTCCTTAGGCCTAAAAACAGGCTTTGAGTATGTCTGGGAATGGATAGATAGAGATAGAAATAGAGATAGATAAATAGATAGATAGATAGATAATAGATAAATAGATAGATAGATAGATAGATAGATAGATAGATAGATAGATAGATAGATAGATAGATAGATAGACGGATAGACTGATGGATAGATGGATAGATGGATAGATAGGGATTGAGAGATATAGATAGATATAAAGAAATATAGAGATAGACAGATATAGATAGAGATAGATGATAGATAAATAGATTGAGATAGGAGATTGATGGATAGATAGATGGATAGAAATAGAGATAGATAGACAGATAGCTATAATAGATATAATAGAGCCCCCGTTTTAAGGCTCTCACCTGGGCAGAAACTGGCCACAAGACACGCTCTTCTCTGCAGCTGGACCCCACCGTCTCCGTGATACTCCTGCGCCCCCTCGCACTCGCGGCCTCCATGCTGGGGCTTGGGGCAGCTGCAAGTCCGGTAGCGAGTCACCATCTCGCTGCCACATGTCCGGGAACAGGGGCTCCACTGCGCCCAGTCACACCAGCCCCCCGGCACTGGAGGGGCAACAAAACGGTTCTCCTTTTCCTCCCCTTTTTCCATCCTCTTCCTCCCTTCTCTTTCTCCTCCATCTTTTTCTCCTCCTCTTCCCCTTCCCCATTTTTCCCCTCTTTTCTCCTCTTTCCTCCTTCTCCTGCCTCTTCTTCTTTCTTCCTCCCCCTCCCCTTCTTCCTCCTCTCCTCCTCCTCTTCCTCCTTCTCTTCTCCCCTCCTCCTCTTTCCTCATCCCCCTCCCCACCTTCCTCCTCCTCCTCCTCCCTCCTCCTTCTTCCTCCTCTTCCTGCTCCTCCTCTTCCTCCTCCTTTCCCCCCTCCCTTACCTCCTCTTCCTCCTTCTCTTTCCTCTTCTCCTTCTCCCTCCTCCTCTTCCTCCTCCTTTTTCCTCCCCTCCCCTCCCTTTTCCCTCCTTCCTTTTCCCCCTTCCTTCCTCTTCCTCCTTCTCTTTCCTCTTCTCCTCTTTCCTCATCCCCTCCTCCTCCTCCCTCCTCCTTCTTCCTCCTCTTCCTCCTCCTCCTCTTCCTCCTCCTTTTTCCCCCTCCCCCTCCTCCTCTTTCCTCCTCCCCCTCCTTCCTTTTCCTCCTCCTCCTCCTCCTTCCTCCTCCTCCTCTCTGCAATCTTCACTCCCTTCCAGCCTTGATGATGTTATCCAGATAGGATGTGAAACTGCCCCGTCCCGCCCTGCCCCATCAACTGTTCCCCTCAGTGCAGGGACTCTGCCTCCCAGCTACGTTCTGCCCCATCCAGCCCTCATGCCCCCCGAGACAGTTTGGGGGATTCACCTGGGCAGGCCTGGTTGGTGCAAACCAGCTTTCCATCGGAGCAGGTACTGTGGGGAAGGAAAAGAGGAGCGGATGAGACGCCCTGTTGGAATCGGAAAGGAAAGTCACTCCATCCCAGCTGGGCCATCTCGTCCTGGCTGGCTTACCAATTGTTGCACCCATCGGCACGGGGCACGACTTCTCCCGGCGGGTGCCGCCGTCCGGTGCTCAGGTCTAGGCAGGTGCAGCCGGGTTTCTCCACGCAGGCCGAGCCGTTGCTGTGCAAGACTTTGCCCCCAGTGCAGTAGCAGCCTGGTTCACAGGCCCAGGCACAGTGCTGCGGGGGGGAGGGGGGGGAGAGACAGAGGGGAGGGGGAGGTGACGTGGGAGGGAGAGGAGGGTGTGGGGATGAGAATGACCCAGAGACCGAATGCCCCGCAGGCCGAGGCCTGTTATGTCTCCAAGGGGATGTGAGGAAGACGGTGGGGTCCTCTCTGAGCTGGGTGGTTTCCCTGTAGACGTTTCGTGACCCAACCAGGGAACACCATCAGTGCTAGAAGGGAGGAGAGGTTTGGAGAGAGGAACAGGAGGAGGGATAAAGAGGAGAGGAAGAGGAGGAGGAAGGAGGAGGAGGAGAAGGAAAGAGGGGAGGCAGGAGAAGGGAGGAGGAAGAAGGAAGGAAGAGGAGAGGGTAGAGAAGGAGGAAGAGGAGGAGAGGAGGAGGAAAAAGGAAGAAGGATGGGGAAGGAGGGGAAGGGGAAGGAAAGAGAAGGAGGAAAGAGGAGAAAAGAGAAGAAGAAGAAGAAGAAGAAGAAGAAGAAGAAGAAGAAGAAGAAGAAGAAGAAGAAGAAGAAGAAGAAGAAGAAGAAGAAGAAGAAGAAGAAGAAGAAGAAGAGAAGGAAGAATGAGGAGAAGAGAAGGAAGAATGAGAAGAATGAGGAGAAGAAGAAAAGGAGAAGAAAAAGAAGAGAAGGAAGAATGAAAAGAAGGAAGAGAAGAAAAGAAGGAAGAACAAGAAGAAGAAAAAGAAGAAGAAAAGGAAGAAGAAGAAGAAGAAGAAGAAGAAGAAGAAGAAGAAGAAGAAGAAGAAGAAGAAGAAGAAGAAGAAGAAGAAGAAAAGGCGGAGAGCATCCGTGCAGTGCCGCAACACTAACACGAGTGGGAGCTGCACTCATGGAGACGACAGCGCTGGGTACTGCCGTGACGCTACCATGTTTCCTTGAAAATAAGCCCTACCCCAAAATAACCTGTTTTTTAACAATGCACCAATCCAGGAGGATGAGGATGAGGAAGGAGAAAGAGGAGGGATGAGGAAGAGGAGAAGGAGCAGGAGGAGCAGAAGGAAGAGGAGGAGGAAAAGGAGGGGGAGGAGGAAGAGGGAGAAGGAGGAGGAAAAAGGAACCTCCCACTCTAGGCTTTCCCGCGGCCCGCACAGCGCCCAGGTTCCCTGCTTCCACCCCCCGCGTGGCCTCTGCCTCCCCCTGCTGCTTGGATCAGGAATCATCTGCATTGTGTGAGCTGCGGAGCCCCCCGAGTGCGCCGAGCAAAGGGCCGGTGGGGCTGCAGCTCCTGCCAGATTCAGCTGCTTCCGGTGCACCTCAGGGGGGGCTTCCAGCTGGGGGGATCACCCTGAAACTGTGTTTCCCCAAAAGTAAGCCCTAGAGCTTATTTCAGAACCCCACAAAATACAAGGCCGGGTCTTATTTTCAGGGAAAAAACAGTAGCAGGAGAGCGAGACGATTCGCGCCCACATGAAGCCGTGTTGCTGGCGCAAGTGGGGGATGTGGTACTGCCCATGTGAAGCCGCAATGCTAGCGCGAATGGGGGCGTGTGCACTGGCGGTGACACAAGCGCCCATACAATGCTTGCTGCACTCTTAGCGACGGCGTCAGGCTGCAGCGCTAGCATGAGTGGGGGGGGCAGGTGTGCACATGCGCCCCAGCCAGCCGCTCACAGGGCCCGGTGGCCTGGTAGCGAACTGCGCCCCACAGGTTGTGGACCTTCCAAACAGAAGCACCGAAGACGGCTGGCATTTGGGGTGCGGTGGCGTCTTACTACATTGTCAACCCCGCAACCCATCATGTATTCATTGCGCCCGAGACCCCCTTGGCCGGAGAAGAGGTGGGTGGGGGTCTTGGGAGGGAGGACTGAAAGAGATGAGCTCACCGTGATGTCATCACAAGAACGAGGACAGGGCGGTCCGCAGCGACTATAAGCCGAGTCTTCCAAAAGCGGAACAGTTCAAATCTGATGAAGAGGGGGTATAAAAAGGGGCAAAAAAACCAATGAGAAAGACAACCCCCCCCCGGGAATATTTTCACCCCGCCCTCCCCCTCCCCGGTCCAAGGGGGAGGGGCTTTCCTGTTGTATTGGAGAGACTTTGATTCGGATAAATCCTCAGCGATGGGGCAATGGGGACTACCAATTCTCAGCCCCCCGCCCTACAATCACCAGAAAGACCCTCCCCTTGTTCCTTTCCAGTTGTCCTCGACTTACGACCATTGGTTGGTGACCATTTTTTCACACTTACAAACGTGGCGGTGTTCCCATGGGACCCAGAATCCGAATTCGAATTCTTGGCAGCGGGTTTGTCTAGGGGTACCCTGGGGGGGTGTCAGTCCCGCAATCCCTGTTTTGCGGCCAAGTCAGCGGGGCAAGCATGATTTGCTTAATGACCATCAGGTCGGCTTCACAACTGGGGCAATTCACTTATGACGGTGGCGAGAAAGGTAATGAAATGGGGACCAAGCGTGCTAAACACCTGGTGACCATGTTCCAGCCCTCACAACCAGAGTGCTTCACTTAATGACCAAGGCAAGAAAGGGGACACAGCTCACTGAAGAACTAGGCAAGCCCAATTCACTTTGTGACTGGGGAAGCCAGATTCATTGAACAACCATTTGCGTGAGGTAACTCCAGGGATTTTTCTCTTTTCTTTTGCCCATTCATGTCCTTGAATCCCTGCACGGTCATTAAGTGAATCAAATTTGATGAAGCCCAGGGGAGAAGCTCTCTCAGCTTGGAGGACCCCACGAGGGTCATAAAGGGAGTCTATGGTGGTCATAACTGTGAGAAACGGCCCTACATCGCAGTTTTGTAGGGCCTTCGGCTGGACACTAAATGCAGCGTTTGTTGTAGAACCAAGGACGGGTTGCATCCCAAGTGATTTCCCACAACTCACCTGGACAAGGGGTTCAAGCCACAGGACTCCACCTGAGTGGGCGGTCCCTCACAGTAGTCTCCGCCCCCGCGGGGGGCGGGGCTGTCACAGGCTCTGCTCCGGCTCCGTAGGCCCCCACCGCAGCTGACGGTGCAGGACGTCCAGGGACTCCAAAACCCCCAATCCCCGGGCCCTGCACAGAAGAGGTGTCGGTTACAGAACTGCCCCCCACTGAGCAGTGGGTTGGACTAGATGACCTCTGAGGTCCCCTCCAACTCCTTCCTTCTGTAAGAGTCTCCTGCTTGAGCAAGGGGGTTGGACTAGATGACCTTTAAGGTCCCTTCCAATTCGGTGATTGTTGTTTTTGGCAACATTCAGCAAATCTCCGGTAAGTTGACCTTGGAGGTCATCTAGTCCAACCCCCACCTTGAGTAGGAGGCCCTATGCCGTTTCAGGCAAGGGACCAGGATGAGTGGGAGGCTAACGGTTCGCACCAGTTCGGGTGAACCGGCTGTTAATTTCACATCCGGTTCGCTGATCAGGGCTGAACTGAGCCGAACCAGGACACACCAGGCTGAACGGGGCCAAACCAGACGGAACCAGGCTGAACTGAGCTAAATCAGGCCAAACCAGCTGAACCGAGCTGTACTGGGCAGTACTGGGCTAAACCGAGCCAAACCAGGCCAAACTGGGCCAAGCCGGGCCAAACTGGGCCAAATGGGGCCAAACATGGATGAACAGGACCGAACCGTGACAAACCAGGCCGAATTGGGCCGATCCAGGCCGATCCAGGCTGAACTGGGCTGAACCAGGCCAAGCTGGGCCAAACAGGGCCGAACAGGGCCAAACTGGGCCAAACCAGACCAAATCAGACCAAAGGTTGAACAGGCTGAACTGGGCTGAACGGGGCCAAACTTGGTCAATCCAGGCCAAACTGGGTTGAACTGGGCCAAATCTGCCTGAACCAGGCTGAACCGGGCAGAACTGGGTGGATCTGGACTGAACCAGGCTGAAAGGGCCAAATTGGGCCAAACCGGGCCGATCCAGGCCGAACCAGGCTGAATACCACCACTGCCTAGGGAGGGGGGGAACAACAACCGGAGGTGACTTACGGGTACACGTCTGGAGCTGGCAGGCGCGGTCCTCGCGTTCCGGCCCCAGGCAGGGCAATCCAATGCCGGAAGGGGCCGGATCGGTGCAGAAGTGGTATCGGTTTTGCAGTCCCAGCCCACAGGAGGCTGAGCATTCGCTCCAGGGGGTCCATTCGGACCACAGACCGTTCACTGGTGAGGAAGAAGGAAAGGAGACCATCAGGAGATGCCCATCACGGAAATCGGAACTCGGGGCAAGGGGAAGGGTCTTTGCCCCCTCCTCCCCAGATTATCAACCCCCCTACCCTTGATAAAGTAGACTACCCAGCTCAGGCAGGTACCAAGGAACCCAAATGCAGAATAATAATGGAAGGTTGGAGTGGGAAGGGACCTTGGAGGTCATCTAGTCCAGCCCCCCGACTCAAGCAGGATAGCCTTACACGATGAGAGTTGGAAGGGGCCTTGTGCGGAGGGCATTTAGTCCAGCCCCCTGCTCAAACAAGAAACCCTTGAAACCCCGCTCAAGCAGGGGGCTGGACTAGGTGACCTCGAAGGTCCCTTCCAAGTCTGTCCTTCTATAATTCCTCAGGGGCTCCTTGTTTGAGTGGGGGGGGCGTAATTCTGTATGAGGTTCCTCGATAGGGAGGGTCAGACTAGAAGACCTCCGAGGTCCCTTCCAACTGAGTGATATTCTGTCGGGGGTCTCCTGCTCGACAAGGGGGCTGGACTAGATGGCCTCCAAGACCCCTTCCAGCTTTTCTTTGTCAGTCTGAGCCTCTTTGGATGAATGGACCAACACTTCCCGCTTTTTTGAAAACCATCAAGAATCTGCCGGAGAGAAATCTGATCCCAAGACAGCCAGTCCTCAACTAGTGTACAAAATGGAGCCCCAACATTTCCGTTGCTAAGTGAGACAGTGGCAAAGTGACTCTCCTCCCCGTTTTATGACCTATCTGACCCCCACTGTTAAGTGAATCCCTGCACTGATGAACTTAGCCAGACATGAATCCGGCTTAACTTTTCTGAATGCAGGGAGTCCTTGACTTATGCCCACAGCATTTCTGTCACTAAGCGAAACCACTGTAAAGTGAATTGTGCCCCGTTTGATAGCCTACCAATGGCATTAAAAGGAAGTATTCCCCAGAAACCTTTCTACTTCCCTGTCCTGAGTGAATGTAGGCCATTCTCAACTTACAACCACCATTGAACCCCAAATTGATGTCATTAAGTAAGACATTCGTCTTTGCTCCATTTTATGATGTTCCTCACTGCTGTTATTCAGCAAATCCCTGCTGTTGGAAAGCCAGTCGTTAAGCAAAGATCGCTGCTTAGGCGACGTAAATGTGATTCGGTCGCCCAACATTCTGCCATGACTGCGGGGATGTGGTGGTGGTCGTAAGCGTGAAACTATGACATTAGTCATTTTGTTTCTGGAATGGCGAACGCGCCTTAAACAAACCGTCATAGGACGAGGACAGCATCAGAAGCGGAAGAACCTCGCTTACCATCGCCACAGGCCGCGCGGCTGCAATTGGCCACCTGCCCACCGACGCAGGAGCTGCGAAAAGGGAGGGGACAAATAAAAGATCCGAATTACGTGGAAGCGACGACGTAAGGAAGGAGACGGTGGGACTGTACAGGAGACGGGAGACTGACCAGTTCTCGCAACCTTTGGCCACCATTTCGCCGGATGCATAGATCTGCCCCTCTACGGCACATGGGCACGCCTCTGCTGGCACACACAGGTTGTTCTGGGAGAAGAGGAGAAGGATTTGGCGACCACAAAGGGACATCTCACCATAGCTAACTTATCACAGCCAACCAACCACGTTTCCCTGAAAATAGGACCTACCCTGAAAGTAAGGCCTAGCTTGGCTTTTTTTACATGTGTGCCCAATATAAGCTCTACCCCCCCCCCCAAAATAAGGCCTAATTAACCCCCTGCCCACTCCAGGGGGCAGGGGTAAAAATGTAAGCTAGGGTGGGGATGGAGATGCCCTACTACTTAATTTTGGACAATTGCCGGCCAGCAAGGCTTTCCTGAAGGCCTCTGTAGCCGGTAACAGAACTCCAGATCGAGAGTTGGCCATAGTGAGTTGGCCATAGAGAGTTGGCAATGGGGAGTTGGCTGCAGCGAATTGCCCTCGACCATTCGAGGCACCAGCCTCCCCTTCTTCCAGGCACGGCTCCCTCTGCTCTTGTGGCACTAGTCCTCATGAATCTAGGTCAGACCCTCCAAAAGACCCTAACCCCCACCTAACTTTCGCAAGAGATTTACAGGTGGGCAGAGATACAGATCGGCAGTGCCGATTTCTTGGGGGAGACGGCTAGCGGAAACACTTTGGGGGTATGTACCAGCAAGAGGGTGCCGTTGGGGCAGTAGCAGCCCGGCCGGCATGCTGTCTGTCCAGCGTCATCGTCCATGCTGAGCTCTGCGCAGGAACCCGGCCCGTCAGCGCACTCTCGCCATACTTTCCCCGACGGGCAGGTGCCTGGAATCTCCCCTGGTTGGAAGGAACCACAGAAAGAGCTTAGTTGGAAAAGTTTTAGAATTGATTTCTCGATGAAGGAGGTTTGATTCAGGAGACACCACAGCCAGGGTCTGTGGTGGTTGGGTGGGGTTCTCCTGATTGAGCCAGGGGGTTGGACTAGATGACCTCCGAGATCCCTCCCAACTCTTTCATTCTGTAAGAGTCTCCTGCTTGAGGAGTGGGTTGGACTACATGACCTCCAAGGCCCCTTCTGAGACTCCCATTCTGAAAGATCTCCTACTTGTGCAAGGGGTTGGAGTAGATGACCTCCCAGGTCCCTTCCAACTTTCTAATCATGTAAGGGTCTCTTGCTTGAAGAGGGTGTTGGACTGGATGATCTCCAAGGTCCCTTCCGAGTCCCCCATTCTGTAAGTATCTCCCACTTGTACAAGGGGTTGGACTAGATGACCGCCATGTCCCTTCCAACTCTCTAATTCTCTGTAAGGGTCTCCCGCTTTTGAGGAGGGGGTTGGGCTAGATGACCTCCCAGGCCCCTTCCCGCTCCATTCTGACCGCTCCATCCATCCATCCATCCATTGAAGGCAAAGCGAGCCCACCTGTGCAGGGCTGGAGGTTGCAGGTGGAGAAGTCAAGCCGGCCCAAGACGCTCATGCTGGCTCTGGTCCGGTTGCGGTAGCCGCCCCCGCAGGGCACCGAGCACGCCGACCAGGGGCCCCATTCTCGCCAGACCCTGCATGGGGGCAGGGGAGAGGGGGTCACAAAAAGTGAGGAGGGGGGAATGAGGGGGGTTGGAAACCCACAACTTCTTGGAAGCCCCTCCCCATTTGTGCAAGGGGTTGGACTAGATGACCTCCCAGATCCCTTCCATCTCTTTCATTCTGTAAGGGTCTCCGCTTTTGAGGAGGGGGTTGGACTAGATGACCTCCCAGGACCCATCCTACTTTCTAATTGTGTAAGGGTCTCTTGCTTGAGGAGGGGGTTGGACTAGATGATCTCTAAGGTCCCTTCCAACCCTCTAAGGATCTCCCACTTGTGCAAGGGGTTGGACTAGATGACCTCCCAGGTTCCTCCCGACTCTCTAATTCTGGAAGGACTTGAATTTTTGCCCATCTTGTCTTTCTCGGTGGAAAAACTGGACTGGTGACTATTACGGTGATTGGCGGCTCGCGGAAAACGCACTCTAGACATGCTCAGAGACCGTGTGCCTAGAATCCATGCCTTTTTGGCCTTTGGGGGCTGCTGCTCGGTGGAAGAGCTGAGTTCCAGACTCCGATGCCAGAGAGGGACGTAAGACAACGGGGGGTCCAGCGGTAGAGGGGCTCATGCTCGGGCGGGGGTTGGACTAGATGACCTCTGAGGTCCCTTTACAGGAATCGATGATTCTGCAAGGGTCCCCTGCTCAAGCAAGGGGGTCGGGCTAGTAGATCTACAGAGTCCCTTCCAACTCTGTTAGTCTCCTATTCTCCTCCCTCCCTCCCTCCCTCCCTCTCTCTCTCTCTCTCTCACCTGGGCAGGGCTGCAGGCTGCAGAACTCAATCTCCACCTTGGAGCCCTGGCAGTTCTGTCCTTCGAACCCAACGTCGGCACGGTGCCGCCGCCGAGTCCCCACGTTGCAAGTCCGGCTGCAGGAGCTCCAAACGGACCAAGAGGTCCAGCTACAGTTGCCTGTTGGAGGAAGGGTGGGGGGAAGATAAGAATAAGCTTCAATTCCCAGAATCCACCAGCCAATATTCTTTAAGAGGAGAGGACTTCAACTCCCAGGATTCCTCACACTTTATGAGGGGAGGATTTCAACTCCCAGGATTCCTCACACTTTAAGAGGGGGGGATTTCAACTCCCAGGATTCCTCACACTTTAAGAGGGGAGGATTTCAACTCCCAGGATTCCTCACACTTTAAGAGGGGAGGATTTCAACTCCCAGGATTCCTCACACTTTAAGAGGGGGATTTCAACTCCCAGGATTCCTCACACTTTAAGAGGGGAGGATTTCAACTCCCAGGATTCCTCATACTTTAAGAGGGGAGGACTTCAACTCCCAGGATTCCTCACACTTTAAGAGGGGAGGACTTCAACTCCCAGGATTCCTCACACTTTAAGAGGGGGGGATTTCAACTCCCAGGATTCCTCACTCTTTATGAGGGAGGACTTCAACTCCCAGGATTCCTCACACTTTATGAGGGGAGGATTTCAACTCCCAGGATTCCTCACACTTTATGAGGGGGGATTTCAACTCCCAGTTCCTCACACTTTATGAGGGGAGGATTTCCAACTCCCAGGATTCCTCACACTTTATGAGGGGAGGACTTCAACTCCCAGGATTCCTCATACTTTATGGGGGAAGGACTTCAACTCCCAGGATTCCTCACACTTTATGAGGGGAGGATTTCAACTCCCAGGATTCCTCACACTTTATGAGGGGAGGATTTCAACTCCCAGGATTCCTCACACTTTATGAGGGGGGACTTCAACTCCCAGGATTCCTCACACTTTATGAGGGGGAGGATTTCAACTCCCAGGATTCCTCACACTTTATGAGGGAGGACTTCAACTCCCAGGATTCCTCACACTTTATGAGGGGGAGGATTTCAACTCCCAGGATTCCTCACACTTTATGAGGAGGATTTCAACTCCCAGGATTCCTCACACTTTATGAGGAGGAGGAGGATTCCTTCAACTCCCAGGATTCGTCATACTTTATGAGGAGGATTTCAACTCCCAGGATTCCTCACACTTTATGAGGGGAGGATTTCAACTCCCAGGATTTCTCACACTTTATGAGGGGAGGATTTCAACTCCCAGGATTCCTCACACTTTATGAGGGGAGGATTTCAACTCCCGGGATTCCTCATACTTTACCCCCCTCCCCTAATTTAAAAGTTACCTGGGCAAGGTTCTGTGCCGCACACCATCGCCCCCTCCTGGCAGGTGCTGGAACAGAAAAAACATTAACTTTCAGGAATCCGGAAAGTTCTCTGGATGCCAGGACCAACCTGAACACCCTGAGATGAGGGGGAATAGTGTCTGCCCTTCCCCAATTAAGCCAGATTGGCAGACCGGTGGTGAAATGCTAACGGTTCGGACTTGTTGCTACCCTTTCGGCGGAACCAGTAGTAAAACAAAAAGCTTTGCGGAGCAGCTGAGAGGAGAAAGAAGAGAAAAGCGCAGGACAGCCCCCCCCCCGCTTTTCTCTTCTTGATCCTCTCAGCCGATTGGCACGGCAGAACTTCCTCTGGTGTGGAGAAAGCTGCGCGAAATGCGCAATCACGTAAATCAGTTGTTAGAATTCCATCAGTTACCCCCCCACACATTTAAATCATGAGTCTCAAGCCAAACTTCCAAAACTTCCAAAGGATTTATGGGAGTGAACATGTCTGGCATTGCATGGGTGCAGCTGACTCTGAGACACATCATTCCTTGTCCCCCTTGACCCTGGTTTCCCCACAACCACCTGTATTCTCCAACGAGATACATCCATAGCCAAGAGTCATCAATGACATTCTCAAGTTAGGATTTTTAGTGGCAGAAATTTCAGTCACCAAGTAACAATGTTTGAACAACTATGTATGGAATGCACTTTTGGTTTCCAAGCTGCCGCACTGCTCCCCCCTCCCTTTGTGTTGGCAATTCTAAAAAGACCATAAAAATATTTGAGGAATTCACACTGGTAGGGAAACTGGTAGAATCCCCACACGGTGCCAGACCCTCTTGTAAATGGAAGGAAAAGGCGGGGCGGCTATGCCAATCTCCTACCAGTTGTTGCAAGAGTCTCGGCGGATGGTGGTGCCCGGCGGGTAACTCTCCCCTTGGTGGTAACACGGACACTGGCTGAGCGGCACGCAGGATCCGTTCTGGAGGTAGAGGCCCTCACGGCAATGGCAGCCATCTTGGCAGGAGGAGGCACACTCCACTTGGGTGTCCCGGTCCAGACAGAGCCGGGGGCAAGCACCCCCTTTCTGCCGGCACTCCTCAGCCGTCAGGTAGACCATGTTGAGCGGGCACTGAGCTGCAGGTGGAAGAACAAAGGAGAGGGTCACCTGGGCAGTCCGGGGAAGAGGGGGGAAGGTGGACAACCACCGCCCCCCTGCCCTGTTCTGCAGCCCGGCGGGCTCCCACTTGGGTGGAGGGGAGTTAGACTAGATGACCTCCAAGGTCTCTTCCAACTCTGTGATTCTGTAAAGGCCTCCTGCTTGAGCTGGGGGTTGGACTAGAATGACCTCCGAGGTCCCTTCCAAATCTGAGATTCTGTAAGGGTCTCCTGTTTGAGTAGGGGGTCACACTAGATGACCTCTGAGGTCCCTTCCGACTCTTGTGATTATTTAAGGCTCTCCTGCTCGAGCAGAAGGTCAGACTAGATGACCTCCAAGGTTGCTTCCAACCTTGTGATTCGGTAATTCTATAAGGATCTCCTGTTTGAGCTGGGGGTTGAATCCTTCCCAACCTTTTAAATTATATTTAATTTAAGTTAAAGATTAAGTTAATTTAAGTTAAATTACGTTACATTACATTAATTAAATTAAACAGAAGAGAAATAGATTAAATTAGTTTACATTAAACTAATTAATTAAATTGAAGAAAATTACATTACATTAAATAAATTAAATTAAAGAAAAGGAAAGTACTTTGCATTACATTACATTAATTAAATGAAATAAAACAAACGTATATTAAATTAGTTTACATTAATAAGTTAATTAATTAATTAAAATTTAATTACTTTACATTACATTAAATAAATTAAATTAAAGAAAATTAAATTATTTTACATTATTACATGAATTAAATTAAATTTAAAAAACAGAAGTAAATTAAATTAGCTTTACATTAATTAATTAAAGAAAAGAAAATTAAATTACTTTACATTACATTAAATAAATTAAATTAAAGAAAATTAAATTATTTTTACATTATATTACATGAATTAATTAATTTAAAAAAGAGAAGTAAATTAAATTAACTTACATTAATTAATTAATTAAAGTAAAGAAAAGTAAATTAAAAATTACATTACATTAATTAATTAAATTAATTTAAATTATATTAAGTTATATTACATGATATTAACTTACATTAAATACCACATAAAAATTCACAATGCAAATATAAAAAATTCAGTGCAAATATATAAAAAAATCAATGCAAATATAAACATTCAATGCCATTTTTAAAACTTGTTACCTCTGCAGGGCTGCGTGTTGCAATCTCGGGTCTGGATCAAGGGGCCCGAACAGCCTGGGCCCCCATAAGCTGGCTTGGAACAGGTACGGTCACGAGTTTGCACCCCGGAATCGCAAGGTGTTGAGCAGGTAGACCAGGCCAACCAAGGAGTCCAGATCCCCTCCACTGCAGAGAGATATTCTGCCATTCACCTTCCACCAAAGGCCTGGCCAACAGCCTTTCAAGGGTGTGATTAGGAGCACAGACCTTATCTAGCCTGGAGAGCTGCCAAGTAATATTTCCAAACGCAGTGCTGACAAGGAAGGACTCGGCACAGAGTCTCTGAGATGCACAGACAGATCTTCCCACTGTGGCAACGAACAAATTGTTTCCTGCAAAAGCCCCCTCCCCTTTTGCTCCTCCTTTATCCCTCTGGGAGGGGCATTCACCGTCCACCTGTCACCTTACTCCCACGTTGACCCTGAGTTTGTAATTGTTCCCTTCTTCTGACAGCTCTGTGCATGCGCACACTGGGAACAGGCTCCAGCTGTTCTTCTTCCCCACTGATCTCCAACTCCTAATAACTGCCAGGCGGCCATGGCCCCATCTCTGCCTCTGACGCACAGCCCTCGTCCGAGCCTTCCTCAGCCTCCAGAACCAGCCCAGGTTCCTCCCCAGCCTCCTCACTGTCCAACTCTGCTGCCAGCTCTGCTAGCCGCTGGTAGGCCACAACAGCTTCAATTAAGTTTTAAGCCTGGATTAAGTTTCGCTGAAATTTGAGCTTTTCTTAGGAGATGAAAATCAAAGCTAAGCCAGAATTAAGCTTCGATCAGAGCTGAGCTGAATTTATGAGATGAAAATCAAAGTTAATCTTCAATTAAGCTTGAATCAGCTTAATTTATCAGATGAAAATCAAAGCTAAACCAGAATTTAGCTTCAATCAGAGCTGAGCTTAATTTATGGGATGAAAATCAATCTTCTACTGAGTTTGAATCAAAACTGAGCTTAATTTATCAGATGAAAAACAAAGCTAAACTTGAATTGTTTCAGTCAGAGGTGGGCTTAATTTATTGGATGAAAATCAAAGTTAATCTTCAATTAAGCTTGAATCAGCTTAATTTATCAGATGGAAATCAAAGCTAAACCAGAATTTAGCTTCAATCAGAGCTGAGCTTAATTTATGGGATGAAAATCAAAGCTAAACTTGAATTAAGTTTCAGTCAGAGCTGGGCTTAATTTATTGGATGAAAATCCAAGTTAATCTTTAATTAAGCTTGAATCAAAACTGAGCTTAATTTAAGATGAAAATCAGAGCTAAACCAGGAATAGGGACTCTTCACAGGGACTGCTGTAAGAAGGTATTAGAGCTGTTTGAAATGTGGCGCGCGCGTTTGGACACAAACGCCTGATCCCCCGAACTGGTTGTTGTCTTGGTGGAGATCCCATCCCTGCCTCAGCCCGATGAAATCTAAATCCCGCCTGTTTGGGCACGAGTGAATTTGGGGCATGGCCACTGCCCATTTTTGGGTCACGCTGTACTGGCGTTGCTTTGGCGGCTCACCTGGGCAGAGAGGCGTCTCGCACTCCTCTTCCTGCACGGTCTCTCCGTCGCACCCCACGGCCTGCGAGGTTCCATTGCAGTGCCGGAAACGTTTCCGTGTGCCAACCAGATCCGGGGCATAGAAACAGGTTTTGGAACAGGGGGACCAGGGAGTCCAGTCGCTCCAGAGCAAGGCTATTTCTGTGAGGGGACAGGAGGGAAGCGGTGTTCTGACCCGGCCTTTGCCAACTAAAAAAATACGATCCTTTTAGTTGCCAGCAGAAAGGGAGCGTTCCTTGTTCCAAGAAACAAACATCAGACAGAGGTAACAGCAAAACCTTTTAATGATTCTTTACGAATTTCATTCCTTCCCGGTGAAAAGGCTGTTTCAAACTAATTGTCTCTGATCAGAACGAGCCTTGCCAATGTGGCGCAAGGCTGCCAAGAATGCTAGATAAAGTTACTCAGAAATATTTCAAACACAAAGAGTCTCCAAACACCAACCAAAATACTCCGAATGTCCACAAGGCTTGAGTGCAAAAACTTCTTTGCTTCCTGCAAAGAACTCCAGGTTCTCAGCTGGCTTGTATCTCTTGGAGAGGTCATCACCTTGTAGCCTTACTCCCGAGTCGCCCGTGCTGCTGTAGCTGCTCTTTCCTTCGAGCAGCCCTGCATGCACACACACTGGGCACAGGCTCCTCGGGGGACTCTTCCTCACTGCTGCCAGCCTCCACAATCTCCGAAGGCAGCATCCCACTCCCTGATGGTCCTGGCCCCATACCTGCATCACACGCAGGCCCCACATCCGAGTTTTCGCTCTCTGAGACCTCAGCCGTCTACACCTGCTGCTGGTGAACCACAACAGGGAGTGGGGGGAAAGCTGTTCATTCCTTAAATGCCTCAGATAATCGACTTGGCAGCTGAAGCTGTTGGCTCACAAGATTATTACTGGAGAGTATGATGGATGACTCTTGGCTATGGATGTGTCCCATTGGAGAATATACGTCCAGAGGGTGGGGGGAAGAGGAGGGTCAAGGGCAAAATGAAGGATGTTTTTCAGTGTCAGCTGCACCCAGCACCAAAGCCAACATGGCCACTCCATGGTTACAATGACAGGTTACAATGTGGAAGTAGACAGGGATAAAGATTTGAGAGAGGAAGAAGCTTCTGGGATGAGAAGTAAAACCTCTTCAAGGAAAAAAAACTGAAAAGGTTTTGCTTCTCATCCAGGGAAGCTTCCTCCCTTCTGAGTAACAGTTCAATCCTTACATCAGAATGGAAGAAGCTTCTTGGAATATGGGAGGTGAGCTACAAAGAGAATGCTTAACACCTTAAGCAAATAAGAGACGATAGTTAAAGAAAAACTTTCTTCTTCTTAAATTTATTTGTACCTTTTTCTTCTTCCTTCAATATAACAAAGATATAATTCAATCCAGAATACGGCTGGGAATAAGGGGGTGTGCGGGGGGAATAACAGAATGCATGAAATGGAATTTGAATGACAGTTAAAGTGGTGATTACTATAAAAATAATGTATTGAAATATTGATTAGTTAAATAAGGGAAGTTTGGAATTTAATATGCATAGGACTATTACTAGTAAATCTACAAGAACTTGTTAAATATATTAAATATGATTACTGATGTTTTATCTGTGGTAAAAGGAACGATGTATTTGATGAATGAAATGTTATATTAAAAAAAAATCTAATTAGGGAATATTCTTGGGAACTGTAATGGCACAACTAAAGTTTAAACTGGGGTGGAATTGGAGAGAAAGGAGAAATATTAGAAGTATATAAGTGTATTAAACAACCCCTTCCCTGGCTGGATGAGAAGCAAAACCTTTTCAGGTTTTTTTTCCCTTGAAGAGGTTTCGCTTCTCATCCGAGAAGTTTCTTCTGTTCTGATGAAAGGATTGAACTGTTACTCAGAAGGGAGGAAGCGTGAGGGTTGGTAGAGGGCCGTGGCCCATGGTTTGTGAACCTCTGGCTTAAGGTTTCCTGCTTGAGCAATGGGTTGAAAACTCCACGGTCTGTTCTGAGTCTATTATTCCATATCGATAGCGGGTATCCACCTGGTGCAGTGGAGTCCGGACAGTGTCCCGTTGGACTTGAACCAACCATGGCAATTGGTGATGTTGGAAAAATCAAACGGTTTTAATAGCTATGATTGTGGGAATATCCCACAAATGTTACTGTCTCAGAATTGGCTAGCTGTCAGGATTCCGGCAGTCGCCCCCAATGAAAGCATGAGCTTCGAACCAAGATTCAAAAACTCCATTTATTAGGAGCTAACATGTTGGCATGACCCGTGTGTAAGCTGATTCTGAGACACGTAATTCACTGTCACCTTTGACCCTGGTTTTCTCCGCACCCCCTTTGGGTGTGTCATAATTTATATTTTCCAATGAAACACATTCATAGCCAAGAGTCATTAATCATATTCTCCAATTAAGGTTTTTGCACGACAGGAACTCCAGTTGCTTCATTATAATCTTTGCAAGATATGAATGGAATGCACTTTCGGTTCCAAACTGCTGCATGGCTCTTTCAAACTCCTCCCCTTTCTGTTGGCAACTATAAAACGGGCATAGAAACGTTTTATGAGTTGACATTTACATCATGTTGTGAAGGAATTCCACCTCGAAAGGTGCCCTGCATTTCTGCAAGAACGACATCATCTCAAGGGCAGCATTGCCCAATGGCTAGATATCCAGATACTTGACCGTAAGCTTAGCCATCTAGTAACTGCTCAAGTATAGTTTAATTTTATCTGTACGTTGATTATTCATCCTTTGTACTGCGAGTTTTTAAAATAGTTCCTTGCTCCGGGGTTCTATATTTTCATACACATTTTATATGCTAAAAGTCTATTTTTAATCATCCAAGGTCAGAGTTGACCCAAAGGTGCATTTTTTCCAATAGGCAACACAACTTGTGTTTTTCCCCCTTGAAAAGATTTTTCTTCTCATCCATGCCGTTCCTCTCTTCTGAGTAACAGTTTGATCCTTCCATCAGAATGGAAGAAGCTTCTCGGAATGAGAAGTGACACCTCTTCAAGGAGAAAAAACCCTGAAAAGGTTTTGCTTCTCATCCAGAGAAGCTTCCTCCCTTTTGAGTAACAGTTCAATCCTTCCATCAGAATGGATAAAGCTTGTCAGATGAGAAGTGACACCTCTTCAAGGAAAAAAAAACCTGAACAGTTTTTGCTTCTCATCCAGAGAAGCTTCCTGCTTTCTGAGTAACAGTTCTATCCTTCCATCAGAACTAAAGAAGCTTCTCGGATGAGAATCAAAACCTCTTCAAGGAAAAAAAAACAAGAAAGTCAAGTTGCCTTTCAGGAAAAATTGAGACAATTTAGGTGTGGTTCTTGTGATTTTGTTTAATGCATAAATGCTATGCCATGGGAAATAAATAAATAAAGAGGGGTCTGCCTTGCAGAAAATGATGTTTCTCTTACCTGTGGTGCAGATTGTGTGACACTCGCGCACCTCTTGGGCATCCCCTTGGCATGGGGCACCGCCGTTGGCTGCCGGTGGGTTGGAGGGGGATCTGTAGAGAAAGAGGATGGTTTGGGGGAACTTTTAAAGTAGTGATTAGTTTTCCATCCATTTTTCATGGAGAGGCTACATACAGGTAATCCTTGGTTTATGACCGTAACGGAACTTGCCCATCATGGTCATAAGTCATAATATTCATAAAAGCAAGGATTCTACCAGTTCTGCCTGGTTCAGCCCAGTTCGTCACGGTTCGGTCAAAGCAGTAGTGATGAGGATCATCTGTGAGCAAACCAGTTCGTTCCGATGATCAGCTGTTGGGATCCCCTGCCCGCCCCGTCTCTATTCTGACCTTCATTTCTTGGTTTTCAAGCTCAGCTGCTTTGCGTGGCACAGCAGATTGCCACATGCCAGCTGTTGAACACACAGGGAGAGTGCAGGATTGCAGGAAAAGGTCGGTAGCAAACTATCTGTGTGCGCGCGATGCGAGTGCTCACCGAACCAATTGTTACACCAGTTGAATCCCACCCCTGCCGTTAAGTGACTGCCGGGGTCGTTCTCTGCTTAAGAGAATGCTGCAGTCGTTAAGCAAACCAATGGTGCGCTGTGGCCCGTTGTGCTGAAAAATGGCAACAAATGTCCTTTATTTGTTTTGTACAAAACTGCCGTAACACACATTCATGGGACCACAGGACACTTCAAAGGCAGAGTTAAGGTTCCGACCGACAAACTCAACCAAGTCAGCATTTTGAGATGATCAGATTTCTCAAAGGAGTGTTTTATTGAGTCACGGACTGAAGGAACCAGTGTGGAGGATGGATGGATGGATGGATAGAAGGATAGATATAGATAGATAGAATACCTTTATTGTCATTACATTCAAAATACAATTAAATTTGAGATAGTTAGATAGATAGATGATAGATAGATAGATAGATAGATAGATAGATAGATAGATAGATAGATAGATAGGCAGGCAGGCAGGCAGGCAGGCAGGCAGGCAGGCGCAGGCAGATGGAACAGATAGATAGATTAGAGAGAGAGGGATACAGCAGATAGACAAATAGAGAGAGAGATTGGAGAGATACAGATAGATGTAGAGATAGAGATAGATAGATAAAACAGATTATCTATCTATCTATCTATCTATCTAGAGGTAGAGAAATAGATATAGATAGATAGATAAAACAGATAGACAGACAGAGAAAGAGAGAGAGAGAGGTAGAGATAAAGATATAGAGATAAAGATATAGAGATAGATAGATAGATAGATAGATAGATAGATAGATAGATAGTTGGACAGATAAGATACTTTCCTAAACATTAATTGTTGATTCTGAAATGGACTTGGCATTGGATTAGCGGTGGTTTAAAACTTGAGAGGAAGAAAATAAAAGCTGACTGTTGGAAATAAACTTTAAAGAAACTATTTGGATTAAATTGCTAATTAGAAAGTTGCAAAATGGTGATATCTCTTCTGGCATAAAAAATGGAACTTAGAAAAACAAAAGACATACTACAAGAACCAGGTGAATTACTGAGTTTTGCTTTAAAATTTATTGAAAATGCGATTGCAGAATATGAACAACAAAGACAAAAGGCAGAAGAGGAGGCGAAGCGAATTATTGAAGGGCCATCTTTGGTGATCATCGAGAACAAAGAACTCTGGAAAGAAAGAGGGAAAGAGTTGGAAATAAATATAGGAGATTTAAGAAATTTAATAAAAAGGGGAATATCCGAAAAATTGAAAAAGGGGAAAAGAGTCAGCAGAAATTCGAAGGGCGGAAGGAAGCTGTAAATAGAGAGGGGGATAAAAATTGGAGTGAAAGAATAAAGGAGAAAAGACAAGGGGAAAGAGAGGACAAGGAACAGGATTTGGGGAAAAAGAAATATGGGAATTATTTTAAAAATGGGAAAAAATTGCTTAATGAGAAACAGAGATAATGGGTGATTAATATTTAGAAAGGGGATTCTGCAAAGTATTGAGGGGTAATATAAACAAATTCATAGTTATGAATTAGGGACATATAGATTGATAAGATGGAAAATAGAATTGTTATTTTTTGATACTGGAATTTAATGCTCTTCTGTGTGCGTAGAGATAATTGTAATAAATAATGTAAAAAGCTTATTAAATACATTGAAATATTTTTAGGATTGGAATGTTGTTGTTTTTTGTTCAAATATGAATGGAATAATTAATGGAATATGTGTATTAAATATATTGAAATAAATGAAATTATATAGGAGGAGAGCTGAAATGGAATTAACTTTAGGGCTTAGGATTGGTTTATGGTTTGAATGAGTAGATTAATATGTCCTTCTTTTCTGAAAAAATTAATGAAATTAAAAAGGGATAAAACCATGCAGAATCTGATTTATATATGCTATGTAGTTTTAAAGGGATTATTAAGTAATGTTTCTGGTAATGATGTTAAATGTTCAGTGGGATTTAAAAGGGGTGAAAATAAATGAGTACGTAACTCAGAGGTGGGGCACTTATATTGATATTTTAGGAGGGAAACCAATTTATAGATGAAGTGTTCTTTAACTAGAATTTAAGATGAAATATACAAATGCGACAGTTAAAAGTACTAAAGTATAAAGATTATGAAGTTAACATAACGTGAATTAAATAATAAGTATTTGGAATAATATGATAAAATAGAAAATGTATAAAAACATTGTTAAGATAAGAAACTGGATACAAAAATTGAATAAGTAACTATTGTCATATTTGTATGTATATGTGAAATCTGTAATCATGCTGTTCACTAAAAAGAGATGTTAAAATGTGGAAAACTGAATAAAACTTGTTTTTTAAAAAGAGATATTTTCCTAACAGGTCGTGCAACTGACACCCAATTCTTCGCCCGACTTCTACTGGATCTCGAACGATCCCCGCTCCCCCCCCGCCAAGGCTATCGTAGCCTCTAACGGCACGCGGGGGAAGCAACGCTGGTGCGGGATGCTTCCTTTCTTACCGGAACCTTTGCTGCATCCCAACCCCGCAACTCCGGCTGCAGGGCGTCCATGGAGACCAAGCCGACCAGCCGCACTTCACAGGACAAGCCACCGCGTCGCAGGTCACCGTGCCCTCCAGGCAAACGCTGCGGGAGGACGGAACCAAGGTTAAGCATGTCCCCTTCGCTTCCGATTCAGGGGTGCCGGGGGAACAATGACCGGGGGGGTGGTGCGTGAAGAATGTTTATCCCATGTGATCCCCTTTTGGCAATGGGGAAACCCGATTCGCTTAACAACAGGTTTGCTAATTTCACCACGGCAGGGATTCACTGAACTAAAGCGGTGAGGAAAGTTGTAAAACGGGATGGCCCTCACTTGACCCTCATGTCTCGCTTAGTGTCAGGATTCTGGCAGTCCCCCCATCCCCCGCCCGTTTAAATCAGGAGTCTCAAGCCAAAACTTCCAAAGGATTTATGGGGAGTGAACATGTCTGGCACTGCCTGGGTACAGCCAACTCTGAGATACATCGTTCCTTGTCCGCCTTGACCCTGTTTTCCCCTCGCCCCCTGGGTGTGTCATAAATCATATTCTCCAACGAGATACATCCATAGCCAAGAGTCATCAATCATGCTCTCCAGTTAGAATTTTGAACCTTTAGTTTGAAACTAGGTACAACCTCTGAAAAACTCTGTACGGAATGCGCTTTCAGTTTCCAAGCTGCCACACTGCTCCCCCCTCCCTTTCTGTTGGCAACTCTAAAAAGACCAGAGGGATATTTTAGCAACATTCAGACTGCCATCTGTCAGAAACGCTCTAGCCCTTCCTTACTCTCCTTAGTTGCTCTTCTCTCCGCTTTTTCCCAAAGTCTCAACCTCCATGTTTTATGTATGTAACGGCGAGCAAAACTGGATGCGGCGTTACAGGCGGGGCCCTACTGGGGTGTTATCCTTTCATCCTGGGAGGGATCCCCCCCAGCCCTCCCCATTTGGGAAACCTCAGCCCCCCCACACCATAAAATTGCCTCCGACCAGCCCTCCCTTCTTTTAGGCACACCGTTATTCTAGAACAGCAGTCACCAATGGTAGGCCGCAGCCCCCTGGTGATCTGCGAGAAAATTTTGGAGGGCCGCAGAAAAATGTCACCCCCAGAGCACACACCCCCAAAGCAATTAATCCAGGCTGCGCGGGAACACAAGGCTGCCCCGCCCACATGGCCCGCGGGAACCCTCCCTGCCCCACTCACTCCTTATCTGGCAAACTTGCCTGCTAAGTAGCTATTTTTCCCTTTTTTTTCTTCCCCCGACCATCAGCTGTTCTGCTGTGCCGGGAGATTTAGATTAGCTAAAAAGCAGAAAATGGTTGGGTTTCTTGCTTTCTAGCTAGTCTTCAGATTTTTGGCTCTGCTTTTAAGCACAGCCGAACCTCCCTTAGGACTGAAGGTTCTATTATTCAATGAAGACTCAGGTAGCCGATGGCAGAAAGATAGATCTCTGAGTGTGATTCTGGGCACAGCTCAATCTGCCTGCCTGCTTTGCCTGATTTTGGGTAAAAATTACTCTTTTTTTAAAGAAAAAAAATCAATATTTACATACATGGTGTGATGCAAGTTAATTTTGGGAGTTTGCTTGCTAGCAAATTTTATGAATTTGCTTGCAAGCAAATTTTATGTGACAGACTCAGGCAGCCGATGGCAGAAAGATAGATCTCTGAGTGATTCTGTGATTCTGTGAGCAACTCCGTCTGCCTGCCTGCTTTGCCTGCTTTTGGGTAAAAGTTTCTCTTTTTTTAAATAAAAAAATCAATATTGACATAAATATTTATAATATTTACATATAAGCCATGACCAGCCAGTCACATGACCACCAAGCCACACCCAGATTAGACCACACCCAAGAACCATTTGTTAAGGAATTTGAATCCCACCCCTGCCTCTGTGTGTGTGTGTGAGAGAGAGAGAGAGAGAGAGAGAGAGAGAGAGAGTGGATAGATCGGATCTCTCTCTCTCTCTCTCTCTCTCTCTCTCTTTTCTCTCTCTCTCTCTCTTTCTCTCTCTCTCTCTCTCCCTCCCTCCCACCAATGTCAGCAAGCCACCATCAGTCAAAATTCGTATTAGCGGTCCCCGGGATTTAAAATTATGAGTTGGTGGTCCCTCAGGTCCAAAAGGTTGGCGACCCCCGGTCTAGAACAGGGCAGGTTCGCAGAGAAAGGGACAAAGGGAATTGCTCACACTCACCACTGACTGCAATTGTCCCGCAGGAAGATCTCCCCTGGGCGACGGTGGTCATGGTCGAAGAAACAGTGGCACTGGCTGATGTTCACGCAGGCCCCCTCCTGGAGGAAAAGTCCGGGGGGGCAACGGCAGCCTGTAGGCAATGGAGGGATGTTATCTACCTGGGAAGAAGGGCTGCAAAGATGCCACCCCACCACCACCACGCCAAAGACCCCGGGCTCGCTCACCCTCCACGCAGCTGCTCTGGCAGGGCCTCTGGACACCCAACTGGCGGCAAGTCTGTGGGCAAGGATCCACCAGGCCGCGGGCACAATGCCCGGCCTGCACGAACACCATGTCTGGACCGCAGTCTGCGGAGGAGGGAAAAAAAAGAGAGGATTGAACTGTAGCTCAGAAGGGAGGAAGCTTCTCCGGATGAGAAGCAAAACCATTTCAGATTTTTTTCCCTTGAAGTGGTTTCGCTTCTCATACGAGAAGCTTCTTCCATTCTGACAGAAGGATCAAATTATTACTCAGAAGGGAGGAAACTTCTCTGGGTGAGAAGAAAAACTTTTTCAAGGGGATGAAAAAAAAATCAAGAAAAGGAGCAGAAGTAACAGAAGGACAGAGGCAGAAGGGACCTCAGAGGTCTTCTAGTCCAACCCCCTGCTCAAGAAGGAGACCCTTACAGAATTATGGAATGATAGAGAGGGAAGGGGCCTTGGAGGTCTTCTAGTCCAGCCCTCAGTTCAAACAGGAGGCAAAGCTTTGAGTGCGCCATCTTGCCTTCCCCCCCCCCCACCATACTGGATGGACTGGACGGACACCCCTGAGAGGACGGGAAGGGAAGGGGGTATTTGGGGTCAGACCCCCACCTCCCCACCTCCTGCCCTCATTTCCTCTTGTGCCTCTGGTTCTCTCTTGCTAGTGATCAGGAGGATCCCAACTGAATAAATAAGAATAAATAAGAAAGAGAGATTGAGAGACAGAGAGAGAGAGATAGAAGATAGATAGATAGATAGATAGATAGATAGATAGATAGATAGATAGATAGACAGACAGACAGATAGATATAGATGGAGATGTTGATATCATTGGAGAGAGATATGGAGAGATAGCTATAGATGGAGAGAAAGAAATGGAGATAGATAGATAGATAGATAGATAGATAGATAGATAGATAGATAGATAGATAGATAATCAATACTGATAGATATAGACATGGAGATAGAGATGGATGGATATAGAAAGATAGATGGATAGATCAATCAATTGATAGATATAGAAAGAGATAGAGAGATATAAAGATAGATGAGATAGATAAAGATAAATAGATATATAGACGATAGATAAAGAGAGAGAGAGAGAGAGAGAGAGATGGATAGAGATAGATGGATATATAGATGATAGATAAAGATAGATAAAGATATAGACAAAGATAGATAGATAGATAGATAAAGATAGATAGATAGAGGCATAGAGATGGATAAAGATAGATGCATAGATGATAGATAAAGATAGATAGATAGATGATAGATAGATGTAGATGTAAGCATAGAGATGGGTGGATGAATAAATGGATGGATATAGAAAGATAGATGGATAGATAGATGGATAGATAGATGGATAGATAGATAAGATAGATGTAGATATAGACAGACATAGAGATGGATGGATGGATGGATATAGAAAGATAGATGGAGAGAGAGAGAGAGAGAGATGATACACTAATAACATAACATAACATAACATAATAGAATACATTATATATATTATAAAATATTATATATACATATACACCTATAGAGATATACATATAGACACACACACACACACACACACATTATATAATTGATAAATAAATAGTAATAATTTGGAAGCAATCAGACCCTCTCCAAGCCAGCCAAGACAACTAAGCCTTCGGCAGGGAGGTTCAGGGTTCAAAAAGCAACCCCGAGGAATTGGTGGCCACTGTTCTCTGGGCATGTGCACAGTGCTTTTCCCCCCTCAAGAGCGTGGTCCTAGATCCCCACTTAAATTTATATCCCCGTGATACTGCCCCATCCTCAGGGGCGGGTTTCCATTTTTGTTATATGCGGAAATTTGTCAAAATTTCCACTACGATGCACAGAACTGGTCGAACCGGCTGAATGTCACCTCTGCCCATCCGTGCCCCTTCCACTCAACATCAGACAAAGCCCCCCTCCCGCCACCTTCGCTCACCCCGGGCGTCTCCGCAGGGCTGTTGGTTGCATGTCTCCATCTGGACGGCATCTCCGGGACATAGCTGTCCACTGTTCTTGGGCGGGGGGTCAGCGCAGGTCCGGGTGCGACTTCGGACACCGCCCCGGCATTCTGCATCGCAATCTGACCATTCGCCCCAGGCGGCCCAGGCTCCATTCACTGGTATAGAGGGGGAGGAAGCAGGAGGAAGTAGCGTCGTGAAGACCAAACGAAGAAGTCGACTCCTCGAGTGACAGCCGCGACGGTGCCCGAAATGTGGCTAAAGGAAACGTTGGCCAAGGACGTTTTGCCCAGGGCGGGTTTAGGCTGCTACCAGTTTGCACCGGTTTGGGCAAACCGGTTGCTAATTTTACCTCTAGTTCATCGAACCGGTAGTTGCAACAACTAGCTGGCCCACCTCAGCCCGCCCCTCCTAGGAGTCTCCATGCGGCCCGTTTTGGATCGCAGAGAAGTGCAGGGTTCCGGAAGGCTGGGGAGTGGGGAAATGAGCCTCCTGGATTTCACCCTCCAGAGCAGTGGTCGCCCACTGGTGGTCCATGAGAAAATGTTGGTGGCCCACAGAGAAATGTCACTCCCCCAAAGCAATTGATCCAGGCTGAGTGGGAACACAAGGCTGCGCCACCCACATGGCCTATGGGAACTGAAGGGTTACGTCGCTTGCATTGCAAGCAACAGGATGTAGTGAGGGGAGGGGGGAAAGGGCGGAGTGGAGGAACTTGCCCCACATGCCCCACACGCCTGGCCTGGCCACCGGGCTGCTTCTTTCCACTTTTTTCTTCTTCTGCTTTTGGCTGCACGCTAGGAAAGCAGCCAAAGTCTTTCTTTCTCTCCCCCAAACTCCACCAGAAATGTGCCTTTGGGACCCTGCATGGCCTCCTGCTCCGAGAGGCTGCACCAGCACCATAAGTCTCCTAAAGACTCATTTCTGGCTGGGATTGAGGGGAGAGAAAGAAAAGGCTTCCAGGGCTTCTGCTGCTTTTCTTGCACAAAGCCAAAAGTCTCTCCTCTCTCTCTCTCTCTCTCCTCTGAGAATGGAGCTGGAGATGGTCTCCTGCGATCCCAAATAAAGAACGATCGATCGGTAGGAAAAACGGGGTGAGGGATTTTCCTGCAGACTTTTTTTTGGGGGGAGGATTTTCCCAGGGTCTCTGCTCCACAGGATTCAAAATGATGGTTTGGTGGTCCCTGAGGTCTGAAAGATTGGCAACCGCTGCTCCAGAGGCTCCAGGAAAGCCTCTGGAGTCCGGGAAGGGTGAAAACGCACAGCCTCCCGCTGTGGGGCAGAAGGCTGACTAGGCCACACCCATCATGGCCCCTCCCACCTAGCAACCTGACAAAGAACCACTTGTTAAATTTTTTGGAAGCCTGTCCCTGGTTTGCCCCCCCACCATTGTACAACCTTTTCTGGCCTGGTTGTTAAACAAAACATGGTTTTGGTGGAATTCAGAACGTGGTCGCTCCTGCGCATTGGGACTTCAAACTTTGACTTTGCAAGTCATATGGTCACAAGAGGGGATCGTGGCATAGGAACCGATGGCCAAGGGTCTGAATTTGGATCCAGTTATCGTGGGGAAGCGAGGGTCGTAAGTGCAAAAACCGGTCCCTTTGTTCAGTGCTGTCGTCATAACTTTGAATAGTCATTAAATGAACTGCCATAAGACGAAAGGCTTCCTGCATAATGTTCTTCCTGCAGAACGTCTGCAATGACTTCAATTTGTATTTGCATTTATATACACCGTTTCCCTGAAAATAAGACCCAATTGGAAAATAAACCCTATCATGATTTGTCAGGATGCTCATAATATAAGCCCTACCCCCCAAAATTATCCCCAGTTAAGATTGTCAGCCAGACAGATGCATTCGGAACTGTATTTCCCCCAAAATAAGATCTAACCAGAAAACAAATCCTAGCCTGATTTTTTCAGGATACCGTAATGTAACCCCTATCCCGAAAATAAGCCCTCATTCAGATTGTCAGCCAGATGCATTTAGTACCATACTTTCCCTCAAAATAAGCCCTAACTGGAAAGTAAGCCCTAATGCATCTTTTGGAGCAAAAATTAATATAAGACCATGGTAAATGTATATATACAGTAGAAAATATTAGCCTTAATGTTTTTTTCCTCAGAACAGTTCAGGTGGAGGCCAGCTTTTTGCAAAGCCTGTGAATAGGGGTGAGGGGGTGGGAGAAGGATTTGGATTTACCATCCACCAAAGGAGCACGGGTGGAAGAGAAAAGACCGACCTGGACAGGCTCGGAGAAAGCAGGAGCGACTGTCAAATTCATCGCGCTCACAACGTCCTCCCGGGAGAGCATTGCGGAGAAGGTCGCGGCGCCGGAAGGTTACGCCCAGCCCGCAGGACCGGCTGCATTCGCTCCAGAGGCTCCAAGGAGACAGGATGCAGTCCACTGTGGAGGAGGAGGAGGAGGAGGAGGAAGAAGAAGGGGAGGAAGAAGAGGAGCAGGAGGAGGAGGAATGAATAATAGAAGGGGAGGAGGAAGAAAAGGAAGAAAAGGAAGGAGGAGAATGAGGAGGAAGAGGAAGAAGAGGAGAAGGGGAGGACAGCAAGGAGGAACAAGAATGAGAGGAAGAGGAGGAGAAAGAGAAGGAAGGGGATGGAGGACAAGGAAGAAGAGGAAAAGGAAGAGGAGACGAAGAGAAAGAGGAGGAGGAAGGAAGTGAAAGAGAAAAAGGTGGAACAGGAAGAAAAATAGTAAGTAAAGGGGGAGGAAGCAAAGGAGGAGAAGAACAAGGAAGGAGGAGGAGAATGAGGAGGAAGAAGAGGAGAAGGAAGAGGGGAAGGGAAAGAAGAGGAAGAGGAAAAGAGGAGAAGGGAGGAGGAAGAGGAAGAAGAAGAGGAATAATAATAAGAAAAAGGGGAGGAAGAGAAAGAGGAGGACGAAGAAGAATAATGGGAAAAGGAAAACAAAGAAGAAGAGGAAGAAGAAGAATGAGGAGGAGAACAAGGAAGAATAGGAAGAAGAAGAGCAGGAGAAGGAAGAGGTGGAAGAGCAGAAGGACAAGGAAATAGAGGAAGGGAAGAAGAGGAGGAGGAGGACGAAGAAGAAGAGGAAAGAGAGAAAAAGGGAGAAGAGGAGATGAGAAAGCGGAGGAGGAGAAGCAAGAGGAGGTGTGGGAGGAGGAGGAAGAATAAGGGAAGGAAGAGGAGCAGGGGGATAGAAAATAAAGCTATCGTGGTTGCAAAATCAGGACAAACGCCAGCCATACCCTGGAGCAGTGCCCAGTTCAATGCCAGCTCTGAACTTTGGTAGAGCCCAGATTTCCCCAGCAAACACCTTTGGGGTGCGGGCAATGGTGGGATTCAACTGGGTTGCACCCCTTCGGCTGAACCGGTGGTTAAATTGCTGGCTGGCCTCTCCCCTCCACTACGCACCCCTTCCAGGAGTCCCCACACACCCTGTTTTGGTTCCCAGATAAGTGCAGGGTGGCCAACTAGGCCCAAAATAGGGGGTGAGTTGGGGGTGAGGGTGCGGCACCTCCCTTTCCCAGGGCCTGTTTTGGCTCCCAGGAGGCTACAGGGAGGCCTACTAGGCCCAAAACAGAGTATGGCCCGTTTTGGCTCCAGTGAGGCCTACTAGGCCCCAAACAGAGTATGGCCCATTTTGGCTCCAGTGAGGCCTACTAGGCCCAAAACACAGTGGGGCCCATTTTGGCTCCCAGGAGGCTGGCTGCAGGGAGGCCTACTAGGCCCAAAACAGAGTATGGCCCGTTTTGGCTCCAGTGAGGCCTACTAGGCCCCAAACAGAGTATGGCCCATTTTGGCTCCAGTGAGGCCTACTAGGCCCAAAACACAGTGGGGGCCATTTTGGCTCCCAGGAGGCTGGCTGCAGGGAGGCCTACTAGGCCCAAAACAGAGTGTGGCCATTTTGGCTCCAATGAGGCCTACTAGGCCCAAAACAGAACAGGGCCTGTTTTGGCTCCCAGGAGGCTGCAGGGAGGCCTATGGGCCCAAAACAGAGCGTGGCCGTTTGGCTCCAATGAGGCCTACTAGGCCCAAAACAGAGCAGGGCCTGTTTTGGCTCCCAGAGGCTGCAGGGAGGCCTATTGGGCCCAAAACAGAGCGTGGCCCGTTTGGCTCCAATGAGGCCTACTAGGCCCAAAACAGAGCAGGGCCTGTTTTGGCTCCCAGGAGGCTGCAGGGAGGCCTATTAGGCCCAAAACAGAGTATGGCCCGTTTTGGCTCAGTGAGGCCTACTAGGCCCCAAACAGAGTATGGCCCATTTTGGCTCCAGTGAGGCCTACTAGGCCCAAAACACAGTGGGGCCCATTTTGGCTCCCAGGAGGCTGGCTGCAGGGAGGCCTACTAGGCCCAAAACAGAGCGGGGCCCATTTTGGCTCCCAGGGGCTTGCAGGAGGCCGAGTGCTGCCTATCATACACATCCTGTCCATGGCCACCATGGCCACGGCCATCCAGCCGGTCCTCAGGGCAAAGAACCGGTCATTAAAATGATTCGAATCCCGCCACCATCCCTCCCCGGCCTACCACAGTTGGCTTCGTCGGAGCCGTCCTGACAATCTTGGCGCAGGTCGCAGCGGCGTTCCAGGCTCAGGCACTCCCCGCTCTGGCAGGAGAACTGCTTGGAGGAGCAGGTGCTGGGGCCCCCCGTTGGGATCGGGGGGCCCACAGTGTGGGCCGTAGGGGCCATGGGACCGCCTGCAAAAAGCCAAGAGGGGGAAAGCAGTTTGGTGTCATCTTAGCGGCGTTGGGCCGGTTGACCGTGCTTTAACAACAGTTTCTAAGCTAAACCCCACTTCTCCTTCATTAGCTATCTTCTCCTTCTACTTCTTTCTGCTTTTCCACATCTTTAGTTCCTCTCATTATACTCTTCCTCCTCCATCACCACCGTCTCCTTCTCCACATCTATTTTCTTTCTCTTTCTCCTTCTCATTATCTTCCTCCTCCTCTATCTTCTCGAATCTTTTCTTTCTCCTTCGCCGCATCTATTCTTCTTCTCATTATCCTCCTTCTTATCTATATTCTTCGTTTCTCCTTCTTCTGCTTATCTATCTTCTCCTTCTCCTACTTGTCGATTAGCTCCTTCTCCCCATCCTTCTCATTATCCTTATTCTCTTCCTCCTCATCTATCTTCTCCTTCTCCTTCTCCTTCTCATTATCCTTATCTATATTCTCCTTCTCCTCCTCCTTCTCCTTCTGCTTATCTATCTTCTCCCTCCTTGTCTGTTAGCTTCTTCTCATTATCCTCCTTATTCTCTTCCTCCTCATCTATCTTTACCTTCTCCTTCTCCACATCTATTCTCCTTCTCATCCTCTTCCTCCTTCTCCTTACCTATCTTCTCCTTCTCATCTATTGTCTCCTTCTCATTATCCTCCTCCTCTCATCTATCGATTCTCCTCATTATACTGCTCCTTCTCCTTGTCTATTGTCTCCTCATTAGCCTCCTTTTTCTCATCCTCTTTATCTATCTTCTCCTTCTCCTTCCCCTTCTCCTTGTCTATTGTCTCCTTCTCATTATCCTCCTCCTTCTCCTTATCTATTTTCCTCTCCCCTTCCCTTCCTTCTCCTTCTCTTCCTTCTGCTCCTCCTCATCTATCTTCCTATTTCCCCTTCTCCTCCTTTTCCTCCTATTTCCTTCCTCTTAGCCTTTTCCTCCTCCTTCTTCTCAATCTTCTCCTTCTCCTTCCCCTTTTCCTCATTGTCTCCTTCTCATTACCCTCTTCCTCCTTTCTCCTTATCTATCTTCTCCTTTTCCTTCTCATCCTTCTCTATCTCCTCCTCCCCTTCTCAATCTTCCCCTTCCCCTTTTCCTTGATTGTCTCCTTCTCATTATCCTCCTCCTCTTCCTCCTTATCTATCTTCTCCTTTTCCTTCTCCTCCTTTTCTATCTTCTCCTTCTCTATCTCCTCCTCCTCTTCCTCCTCCTCCCAGAAGGAATGCCTGCAGGCCATACATAGAATCCATCCACCCAAATATCTTTGGCCAGACAACGACTGTGAGATGAAAGGCAATGTCCCACCTCACAGGGGTGTACCATAACTAAACATGGCAGTCTGTTAAGGTAATGAATATTTGATAGCTGATCAGCTGCTGTAAAGCTGCTGTAAATGCTGATGCAATGAGGATGAGTCAGCAGGGATATTGCCACTTTAAGGCTGAGGATGGGTCCATAGGGTTATTGCCATTTTAAGAAGTATATATAGGAGGCCATGAGAAGACATCTCTCTCCTCATGTTCTATCTTCATTGTAGTACTCTGTGCAGAGTAATGAAGATTGCTTGCTTGCCAGGTATTTGCCTAATAGGTGTATGTATGTATATAGTAGTCTTGTCTATAAACCACTCTTAAAAGACAAAGCCGCTGTGTCCTGTGTTTTGCTCTTGCGTTGTCTCACAATAGTAGTCATGCTGCATACAGTCTGACACGGTCAAAACTCTCAAAGCCTGGAGGAACTGGGAGATGTTCTCCACGTTTCTCCACACCTCGCCATCCTGAACGTGACGAGAGCTGAGCAGCAGCAAGACCACCCAAAAGTCTTTACTGGTGCTTGGCGCAAGACTCACCGCAGTGGGCCTCATCCGAGCCATCGGCACAATCCTGTTGCCCGTCGCAGACAGAAGCCGCCTCCACACAGCCAGAGGTCTCACAGGCAAATTGTCCTTGCATGCAAAGGACCCGGGCCATCCCAGCAGAGGGGATGAGAGTTGGCACTGCCAAAGAGAAGGGAACAACAAAGTCCTTAATAAAGGCTTCTATGGGTTCTGATTATCAGAGTCTGTTGTTTTATTTTTATCATATTCTCACATTAAAGGATCATCCACTAGGACTCCAACGTCTCTCTTGCAGTGACTGCTTTTGGAGCCAGGATTTGAGCCAGAATCCCCCAATGGGATCAGAGGTAGTATTCAGCCGGATCGGACTGGTTCTAGCATACCAATAGCGAACATTTTGACTGGTTCAGAGAACCAGTAAATACCATCTCTGGCTGGCGTTACCTCTCCTATAGTCTGTTGTTTATTAGCTCAGCTTATTCGCACGGCAGAATGCATTGCCGTGCCTCAGCTGAGCTTAAAAAACAGCACAGTTCGCTATCGTCGATAAAGAGTGCGGTCTCCAAGCCCCTTTCTTGTGTGTATGAAACACTTGTTTGGTGCGCACACACGCTAGGCATGCCTGCACGGCTCACCAGCATTGATACAGAGGGTGGTGTTGGAGTGCTATGCACGCACGCACGAAGCAAGCTCTCAGAACCTGTAGGAAAAACTTTTGTAACCCACCTTTGAACGGGATGTCCCTCCCGCCCCACCGTATTACAGCTCTGCCTGCCTCACCTGACCAAGCGGGCCTCCACCCAGGGGTTTCAGGTTG
This sequence comes from Pseudonaja textilis, assembly GCF_049901715.1. Taxonomy (NCBI): domain Eukaryota; kingdom Metazoa; phylum Chordata; class Lepidosauria; order Squamata; family Elapidae; genus Pseudonaja; species Pseudonaja textilis. The sequence goes on along the minus strand of NC_142008.1, from coordinate 93,620 downwards.
GTGTGAAAGAACGTGCCAAGTGGACACTCTGGACGCACTGCTTGATCCAGGAGTTGCCGGGGACCAAGAAGTGGTCTGGAACTGCCGAGAAGGGGTCAGTCCTGCAGCACTGATCCGGGAAACTGCTGCCATCGCTGGTTTGGTGTAAGGGGTCAACCGGGTGGGGGTGCCAAGAGTCTTCTCCGGAGGAGACGGGGCTGTGGTGGGTCTTGTGCGGATTATTCCGGTGGCTGGGCTGCTGCTGGCAGAAGTCAACCGGCCCATGGCGCGCTCCGTCTCTGGGTCATGTGAGAAAGATTGAAACAGGAGAATGAAGAGAATACCCCCCACACACACAAAAAAAGTAACCCTTAGCTAAGCTGTCCTGGCCCCCACTCCCACCCGGAGGACAGTTGGGGTGAAACCTGGTCATTAGGATGTCACGTTCCCCCCACAAGCTGGACACAGTCTGAGTCTAAATCTGAGGAGGAAGACGAACGGCTGACAGGGAGTGAGAATGTGGCTCCTGTTGGCTGCGGAGGAAACTGGGGAAGGGCAAAGTCTGGCTGGGCAGAGCAGGGGAGATGTAGAACAAGGGAGAGGGAGTTCAAAGGAAGACCCCCCCCCCTTCATCCTAGGGCACGCAGGGAGGAACGGAGAAGGGAGCAACATGAAGAAAGACAAATCAGAAACGACCAGGAAGTTATAAAATGAATTAACAACCTTCTGAGAAATTAAGTCCAAAATTTATAGGGCCTTTTCAGATAATTAAAGTAATAAACCCAGTAACCATGAAACTTGATCTCCCTTAGGCTATTGGGGAAGGAACATCCGGTGTTTCGTAGTAGTTTATTAAGGCTGTTTGTTGATTCTTCATTGAAGCCAGCAGAACGTGTAGCTCCAAAGCCTTTGTTCATTTGTAGGGCATGAACGTTATGAGGTTAAGAAAATTTTGGATTCTAGGATTTTCAGGGCGAAGTTACAATATTTAATTTATTGGAAAGGCTATCCAATTTCACAAGCGACTTGGGTAAATAGCTGGAAAGTTAATGCTGATTGATTGGTGGGGAAATTCCATGAAAAATACCCACACAATCCTAAGGCGAATCCTGTAGGTAGCAGAGGAGGTTAAAATGTGCATTGTATGATTGTGTCTAACCTAATTTCAATCTTCGTGTATTTTATGTCGTTGTAGGGGTTTCTTTTCAAAGGAGGGAGGGTAGCCTGTCAAGCCCAAAATTGACCTATGGGTAGCCATTTTAGTTAGGCTTAGTATATATTCTTTTTTCTTACTTTCTCTTTGGCAGTTATGGGGGAAGGGTTTCGGGCTTGCCACATTCCTAAGCAGGGAGGAGTGGAGATCGAGAGAGTTGTTTGGGCTAGGTGGTTCTTCTTCCTGTGGGAAAAGGAGCTGTCCATGCTTAGTCCCCCTTGAGGTGGAAATTTATGACATCAAGCAACACTGCATTACTTCTATTGGAGAATGTGACTTTGTGGGGGTTGTTTCTAACTTCTAATACTGTGTGGTAATTCCGGGTTGTGTCAGATCTGGAATTACCATGGACTTTGCCAATTTGATGCTTTCCTAAATAAAAAGAAATTGTCTTAGAAGATGGATTGTTCTTTTCTTTTTAAATGGATTTCACCACTTGGAAACTTGACATCGTGTGCCTTACGGGAGAGGAAAGGGCCCTGATTCCCTTCACACCTGGGAAGGGAGTTTAAAGGAGAGGCAGTTGCAGGCTGCGTTTTCCGGGAATGAACTTTAAGTTTATCTAATGTTGGCTGCTGTTATGTGAGTTCCTGGCATCCTCCCAACTTGTTTGACTTACTGCGATGTTGCTTCATTTCCAAAACTCCTTCGCTTTTGCCCTGCCGGATTTATTACCTTATCTTACCATGTATGGATTGATAGTTTAAAGTTTTCTGTTTTCAACCTTTGGACTGGAATATCTGCAGCCAGAGGCTGTTGCAGGTTCGTGGGAGAGTTTGTCTCCAGACCGGAGAATAACCGGAACATTGGGAGGCAAAGTTGGAACTAATCAAGGGATTCATACTTATTTTCTGGCTGGGTTGCCTTTTGAAATGCCCCTTTGGGTCATCGCACAGCTTTCCAGGGAGCGAAATCAGCAGAGCCCATTCAGCAACATTGGAGACCCATAGATCCTGAAGGACATCCCTGAGCTGTCCACCTCCAGGTGCCCAATATCCCCTCCAGGCAGCCACCCCACAGCTTCCTCTCCCCACCCTCAACTCACTCCAGGTGCAGCCAAACACCTCCAGGCGCAAGGAAATGCTTTGGTGGTACTCCACGGGCACGAAGCGCAGGAAACGGGTAAGGAGGGTCGGGCTGAGCTCCTGCCGTCTTGGGGTGCTGCTGTCAGAATTCCCCTCCAGAAGCTGCGGGATGGAGAGGACAAAAATGGGTGGTTTGAGACTATGGAATCCCCTTGTCTTCACGGTAAAGCAGAGAAGAGTGTCGGAGAGAAATTTGTGATGATGGAGAGAAAGGGATGGAAAAAACAGAAGAGAGTAACCCACAGAGAGGAGAGACCATTAAACGCTATCTCCGTTTTTTGTGAAGCTCACAATCGCTCCCCAGATTTGGCAACACCCACAAGAGGAGTGTAGTGGAGGAAGAAAAGGATCCGTCCTCTTTCTTCTGATCTCTCAGACTTGAAAAACCAAGAGAGACACATAGATCAAAGTATCTAAACTTCTCTGCCTCTTGTTCCTCTGGAATGCAGCCCCTCCCTCCTGGGAATCCAGGCTACAATCCACCACAGGATCAGAGATTCTCGGATAGAGGAACCAGGAGGACTTGGATCCTTCCCTGGATTGGAAGTGGGGAGATGCCATACCTGAGCCTTCAGAGATGTGACTGGGCTGTGTCCAGGAATGGTATAGTTCCAAAAATGGACCCCATCGTTGCTATAAAGCAGGCGATAACGTACGATGAATCCGCCTGAGCTGCCACCCCCCTGAGTGGCCACCGCTGTGATGAAGAAGGGCTGGAGAAGGTCCACCTGGAAGTAGGGGTTGGGGTCAGATTGAAGGGGGCTCCATCCTGGCTCTGTGCTCTGTCTGGAAAAAGAAGACACCAAAAGTCAGCTGCCGTCAAGACCACAAGCCGAACAGGAGGACCTTCTGAATGCCAGCCTTGAGCGAGTCTTCTGGAGACCTTCCCTGAATAGAAGAACGAGCTCCCATTGTATTTTTCTCTCCTGAAAAGCCAGGTTGGAAGAGCCCAAAAACTGGTCAAAGGATAAATGGATGGCGAGGGAATTCTGGGAGATGAAATTCCACCCATCCTCAAAGGGTCAAAGTTGAGAATCAACTGGAGATAAGAATGGATGAAGGGTTGGATGTGGATGAAGAGTTGGATGGATGAAAAGAGGGATGGTTGGATGGATGGATGGAGGGAGAGAGAGAGATAATAGGGAGATATAGATCAGTTCCTCTCAACATGTTAGCTGAGGAATTCTGGGAATTGAGATCAACCCGTCTTTAGGCTGCCAAGGCTGAGAAACACCTAGATGGAAAGAAGGATGGATGGATGGATAGGGGAGAGAAAAAGAGAGAGTGGTTCTCCACATGCATGCTGGGGAATTCTGGGAGTTGAAATCTGCCCATCTTCAAATGGCTAAGGTTAATAAATATCTAGGCAGATGGATGGACGGATGGATGGACGGAAGGAAGGAAGGAAGGAAGGAAGGAAGGAAGGAAGGAAGGAAGGAAGGAAGGAAGGAAGGAAGAGAAAGGAAACAGATTAGAACTCCATGCTGGCTGGGGAATTCTGGGAGTTGAAATCCACCCAACTTCAAGTGGTCAAGGTTGAGAAACATGAATGGATGGATGGAGAGATGGACGGACGGATGGATAGATGGATGGATGGAAGGATAGATGGAGAGTTGGATGGATGGATGGATGGATGGATGGATAGTTGTATGAATGGATTGTTGGATAGAAGGATGGAGAGTTGTGTGGATAGATGGTTGTGTGGATGAATGGAGAGTTGGATGGATGGATGGAGTTGGATGGATAGATAGAGAGATGGATGGGTGGATGGTTGGGGAGATATAGAGGAGGTGATAGAACAGAACTCAACATGCTGGCTGGGGAATTCTGGGAGTTGAAATCCACCTATTGTCAAGTGGTCAAGGTTGAGAAACAGATGGATGGATTGGTGGAGAGATGGATGGATGGATGGATGGATAGAGAGATTGATGGTTAGTTGGATGGATGGATGGAGAGTTGTTCGAATGGACAGATGGGTGGATGGACAGGAGGAGACAGATCATCTCAACATCCTGCCTGAGGAATTCTGGGAGTTGAAGTCCATCCTTCCAAGGGCCAAGATTGAGAATCTCTAGTTGGGGCACCACTTGAATTCTCCTGCTTGGAGTAGCTCCAGTCTTGCACCACTTACCCACTGGGCACCCGGTTCAGCCGTCCGGCATCCGGGGGACGTCCCTCCTGGTGGGAGGAGGCCGTCAACTGCTGGTAGGGGACACGTCCATCTTCCAGGCCGAGGGGCTCGTTGCAAGAACCTGAAGGGAAGGGTTGCAAGAGGGCACAACGTTAAGGGCATTCCTGAAACAGCCCAGGAGCAGAGGGTGGGGTGTCCTCAGCACAAAACTCCTCGGCGGAGTCGCAAAGGGCCTGAGTATCCTCCGAGGATACTCAGAGTTGGGGTTAGGGTGGTCCCAGAGGTTCAGCAAGGGTGAAGTTAAGGCTGAAAGGAGGAGTGGGGATTGGCTGGTAAAGGGTTGAAAGGGTGTGTGCGTGTGTGTGTGTGTGTGTGTGTGTGTGTGTGTGTGTGTGTTGTGAAAGTTCTGGATGTAGTTTCTTTCACTATCTTCCCTTACTTTCTTTCTTTTCCTTCCTTCCCAAATCCTTCCTTCCCTTGAATCTTTTCCAGCCTTTCCACCCTCTCTCTTATTCTAATCTCCTTCCTTCCCATCTCCTTCCTTCTTCCCTTCCATCCCTCCTATTCCCATTTCCTTCCTTCCTTCCCCATCTCATTCCTTTCATTCTTTCCCTCCCTCCCTCCTATTCCCATCTCCTCCCTCCCCTCCCCTCCCTCTTTTCCACTTTCCCCTTCCTTCCTTCCTTCCTTCCTTCCTTCCTTCCTTCCTTCCTTCCTTCCTTCCTTCCTTCCTTCCTTCCTTCCTCCTTCTCTCCCTCCCCCTTCCCTTCCGTTTTTCCTTCCCTTCCTTCCACCTTCCTTCCTCCTTCTCTCCCTCTCTCCTTCCCTTCTTTTTCATATTTCTTCTTTGTATCTCTCTTTCATCTAGATAAAATAGTTTCTTGCCAAAAACAGATCTCTCTCTATCTCCCCTTACCTGGCGGAGTGGGGCTGTGGTCCTCGGGCAAGGGACGTCCACCTGGGGACACCTGCAAGGGAGGGGAAAGAGGAGATGCAACTGGTGCTCTGGATACGCACTCACACCTGGGAAGACATGGGAGAAAGGTGGAGGGAGGGAGGCAGGACAGACAGAATGGAAGGATTGATCCTCCTTATAGACAGCTGGTCATTTGCATTCCTTTAGAGGGTTGTTGAGGCCCCTTGGAGGTTTGGCCTCGGGGTCCCCTGGGTGGTGTCAGTGGGGTGGAGCCTTCTTCGAATGGCAGTCCGCCCAATTTGCACTGCTCAGGTGACCCTGGGGGCTCAGACCAACACAGAGAAACCTCTTAGCGGCCTCAATGGCGCTCTGAAAAGAAGGCAAATGACCACCTGTCCACAAGGAGTAACCATCTTTCCCTTCCCCACCGCCCTTCTCAGAGGAGAAGCGAAATGTTTTCAAAGAAAAGGAGAAAGCCCAGTTGTTGAAAAAAAAAGCACAGGAAGAAGCCAGGCGGCCATGTTGGTTCTCAAGGGCCACCACCGAATCCCACCAATTCACACGTTTTAGCTTCCACCACCACCCCACTCCCAAACATCTCAGTGCAGCAGTGGGATTCAAATAATTTAACAACTGGTTCTCTGCCCTAATGACCGGCTGGGTAGCCATGGCTGGGTGGGCGTGTAACTGGGTGGGCCTGGCCAACTTGATGTCACTCATGTCAAGGGGGAGGCTCTCCTAGCCTGGCCTCCCAGCCTCCCCAGCTGCTTACCTGGCTGCTCACCTCACCTCCTGGCTGTTTGCTGGCTGGGAGAGGAGGGGCAGGATCAGGAGGGCCAGGCATGGTGAGGTACTGACTCCACCCAAAAAATAGCTACCAGTTCCGTTGAACCGGTGTAAACCGGCTGAATCCCACCATTGTCTTTATGGCTCTTTTTTTTTTTTTTTTTTGCACTTTTCCCCAAAGTTTCAATATCTCTTTTGGAAGAACTGAGGGGAGCCGAATGTCAACTCATAACTCATAATGTCAACTATGGTCTTTTCAGAGTGGCCAACAGAAAGGGAGAGGGGAGCAGCGCGGCAGCTTGCAAAACTGAAACTGCATCCTGTAAATGTTTTCAAAGATAGCAACTAGGTGACCGAAGTTTCTGCCGTGCAAAATTCTAACTGGAGAGCATGATTGATGACTCTGGGCTATGGAGGTGTCCCATTGGAGAATATGATTTATGACACATCCCGATGTGGAAAAACCAGAGTCAAGGGTGACAATGAATTATGTGTCTCAGAGTCAGCTCCACCCAGGCAGCACCCGCACCAGACATATTAACTCCCAATAAATCCTTTTGAAGTTTTGGGAGTTTTGGATTGAGACTCAGGATTTAAAGGCGGGGTAACTGCCAGAATCCTGACAACGTGATGACCAAAACTTGATTCAGGATTCCAGGTGTGGCCTTACTAAGGCTTTACAAAGCGACCCTTAAGACTTCACGTGATTTTGATTCTACGCCTCTGTTTCCGCGACCGAGGATTGCATTAGATTTGGGGGGGGGGGGGCTGCTGCAAAGGGATTTTGGAATTCTAGTTCAGGAATAGACTTCTCTGCCTAATCTCAACCCCTTGCTGCTTGTTCCCTCAAGTTCCTCCCTTTCATAGCCTGGTGACCCCAAAACTTGGCTTTGGTTGTCCTTCCTGTCCCATAGGCACCCTGGCAGCGGTGTGTGTGTGTGTGTGTGTGTGTGTGTGTGTGTTTCTCCTTACCACAGTGGATGGGGCCTCAGAGACCTGACCAGGCTTTTCTGAAGTCCACGGGCTGGAAGGAAGACCAGAAGAAGTTTGGTTAGTAGACCTTGTGAAGATCCACCAGAAGACGGACCCATAGATGTCAACTCATAAAACATTTCTATGCCTCTTTTAGAGTTGTCATGAATGGGGGAGGAGCAGTGCAGCAGTTTAGAAACCAAGAATACATTCCATACTTTATCTTGCAAAGATTGTAACTAAGTGTCATGCCCCTGGTGGAGACGGACTCTGAGGGAGAGGAGGAACAGCCAACAGGGAGTGGGAGTGTGGTTATCCGGAGGTTGTGGAGGAGGCTGGGGAAGGGCAGAGGCCGGCTGGGCAGTCAGAGGAGGACCCAGGCCCATCCCCTCTCCATCCTAGGGCACGCAGGGAGGAGAGGATAAGGGAGAGACAGTGGTCTACTCGGGAGGAGAGGGCCTTGATCCTCTTCATGGGCTGCAGCTGTGACAACTGAATAAGAGGACAGACATGCGTACAGGAGAGCGCTGGAAACAAAGCATGTAAATATCTCTAGTTTATGGTTCCTCTCTGAGTTTGGCGTCCTTCCCAGTGTGTGTTCTGTTATCTGTGGATGTCCTCCGGCCCTTATCTTGCCTGGTTTGTGTTTTTTTTTCTTCCTTCTTGTAACTGTTTGTGTGGGAGTTTTTTTGTCTTCCATCAAGAATCTTCGGAGCTTGGAAGCAAAGTGAAGGTATAAAAGGGGCTTCACCGGTTTTCTGTGTTTGCTTTGTATCCCACCCTGGGTCATCACACTAAGCGACTGAAATTTCTGCCATGAAAATCCTTAATTGGAGAAGGTGATTGATGACGCTCAGCTATGAATGGTGTTTCATGGAGAATATTAATTAAGATGCACCCAGAAAACCAGGGTCATAGGTGACAGTGAATTACGTGTCTCGGAATCGGCTTCACATAGGTCATGACGACATGTTCGCTCCTAATAAAGTTTTTGAAGTTTGGCTCGAGACTCATGATTTAATGCCGGAATCCCGACAGGCAGCCTAGAAGTGGCTGGCTGGGGTATCTCCCACCCTGTTTCCAGTGACACCCAATTTCCTCCCCATCGTACCTTTCCGATCCTGTATTGTTGGACCCACCCGCCAACATTCCCTTGATGCCAGCCCTCAACTCTAGACTTCTCCATGGCATCAAATGGCCTGTCAACTCCATTCTGTTCTTACCTGAGGCTGCCAGGTGGGGGCATGCTGCTCACTGCCAGGCAGCCGATCTCGTCAGTGCCGTCCGGGCAGTGAGCCACTCCGTCGCACCTCTGGCTGGCTTCGAGGCAGAGGCCGGCAAAGGTGCAGGGGAAATAGGGAGCTGGGCAGCCCTCTGGGGTGGGGGGCTCCAGGGAGGGGGCCACACCTGCAATGGAGGGAGCAGAACAGAACAGAAGAGTCCCATTCTGTTCCACTCTTGCTATTCCATTCCATTCTTTCCATTCCATCCCTTTCTTTCTATTCTATTCTATTCCATTCCTTTCTTTCCATTCCATTCGATTCTTTCTATTCCATTCCATTCCACTCTTTCTATTCTATTCCATTCCATTCCATTCCATTCTTTTCTTTCCATTCTGTTCCATTCTTTCTATTCCATTCCTTTCTTTCCATTCCATTCGATTCTTTCTATTCTATTCTATTCCATTCCATTCTTTCCTTTCCATTCTTTCCATTCCATTCGATTCTATTTCATTCCACTCTTTCCATTCTATCCCTTTCTTTCTATTCTATTCCATTCCATTCTTTCTCTTGTCATGCTGCATCTCCCCAGCGTCCGCTCACCGCAGCGCAGCTCGTCCGAGAAGTCCCCGCAGTCATCCACTCCATTGCAGATGGCTCCATGAACCCCAGTTGGCACACAACGTCCGTTCCGGCATTCGAACTCGCCGGCCCAGCAAGGCTTCCATCCTGGGGGGGACGTGGGCCCCTCTGGCTGCTCTGGGGACACTGAGATAAGACAAGAGAGAGCAATGGAGAGACTCAAGCCCACTGGGAAGGGCAAACCTCCGTCTGGTGCAGGCAGGCCTCGACTTATTATGTTTCACTTAGCAACTGTCGGATGTCAGAACAACAACAAGAAAAAAGCAACTTCAGACCCTGGAGATCCAAATTCAGAGGTTTGGTGACCGACTCAAATATACGACAATTGTAAAACCCTCTTTTCCAACCACTGGGAAGCCGGATTTGCTTCACAAGCTGGGGACTAACTGAACAACCACGGGTGTTAGGAATATAAGTCAACTAACAGTTATTTGGGTTGGAAATATATAAACCAGGATAGACATTTTAAAACTGTCTCTTTAAGAAAATGCAAAACTGTAATTGGGTGTGTTTTCTCAAATGGCCATAAGATGGAGCCAGAAACCTGGGTTGTCTCAGTGTCTCAGTGAGTCTCTGTTTCCTTCTGTTGGAGAGAGTTGCCGTTCCTCTTAAATGACTGTTACTGATCGTTGATGTAAGTCTGTTATTGAACTGTTTTTTGATACTGGACTTCGATATTTGGATTATCCCTGGACTGAACACTGATTGCTTTACCTGTGAATGACTTGGACTGCTTATCTTGGACTGTGCTTGAACGTTTATTGGAAGTAAAAAACCTACATTTACTGTACAGTGTATCTGTGTGTTGTCTGTGTGTTATTCTTCCCTACTGTCACTACGTCTCCCTGTATGCGCTCATTCTCCTAACAGGAATTACCTCAACCCTGGTTATGGGCCCAGGCTCAGATAACTGAGAGTTGGTGTGAATACACAGTACTGTATACAGACAGCTGTTTACTGATTAATTGTGGGTTACTATCCTAGTAAAGATGGCACAAGACACTTCAACAAGTCTATCATTGATAACCCGGTTGGATGGAGCAAACTAGGTTTCCTGGTCTATGAAGTGCAGTCTACTTCTGCATAGAGAAGGTTTATGGAATGTAGTTTGAGACCCACCGGATGCAAATGCTTGGGATCCAGAAAATGAGGACTATGCCAAGAAGATTGCTGACTTTAAACAGAACAACGAATTGGATAACACTGAGTGACCAGCAGCTAGTCCATATTCATGGAGAAGAGTCTGCTGCTAAGTGTTGGGAGAATTTGAAGAGGATTTATGTTCGTGACAATGTAGGTGCACACATACATCTTACACGTAAACTGTTTAGAGCACGTCTTCTGAAAGGTGGAGATACGTTAGCTCATTTAAACTTCATTAAAAGAACTTTTCAAGAGCTACATGAACAGGAACTGATATTTTCAGAGGTGCATCAAGTTTACATCATTCTTTCCTCATTGGATGAAAGTTATGATGATTACATATCTTCACTGGAAGTCCTGCCCAGAGATAAACTGACATTAACTGACATAACTGGAAGGTTGTTAGAAGAAGCAAGACAGCTGGATAGGGACCAATTGAAGAAGGAACAACCACAAGAAGAGAATTTGTCTTCAAGTGCCTATACTGTTAGGAAATGTTTTTCTTGTGGGGCTAGGGGACATATAGCTAGATTCTGTAAGAAGGGAAAACAACAGAATACTGGCAAACACCTGAAAGCCAAAAAGAATGTTAGTTTAGCTATGTCTAGCAATTCAACTGTAAACCATGATTTGTAGGTTGTTGATAGTGGAGCATCACAATGCATTACAAAAGATAGGGAAAGGTTTGTAAAGATGTCCATGAGTAAAAAACATGTATCATTGGCAAATGGATGGAAGATGAAAGCATCTGGTAAAAGTACTGCATATTTTTCTTGTATAAATGAATATTTAACTATGTTATATAATATATAATATTATGTACCTAAACTAAAATTTAATTTGCTATAAGTAAGGGCTTTAGTTAATCTTGGTTATGTAGTAACCTTTAGGGGAGATAATTGTATAATAGAGAAAGAGGGTAAAAGTGTTACTGCTACTTTAGAGAATGATTTATATGTGATACATGATGACCAGTTGAAGATGTCTAACTCGGTTTATAACAATGTTAAGCCACATGATGAATGTATACATTTACTGCATAGACGTCTAGGGCACATTAATTTCAAAATGCTCAAACAAACAAACTTGCCAAGGTGGTGCAGAGCTGCCAAGAACATTAGATAAAGCTACTAAGATGTACTTCCTACACAAAGAGTCTCCAAACACCAATCAAGTTATTCCGAACGTCCACAAGGGGCCATAACCTTGCAGCCTTACTCCCGAGTCGCCCGTGCTGCTGCAGCTGCTCTTTTCTTTGAGCAGCCCTGCATGTACGCGTGCTGGGCATGGGCTCCTCGGGCGGCTCTTCCTCCCTGCTGCCAGCCTCCACAAGCTCCCAATGGATTTTGTTCCCTTCCTGTGTTGTGTGAACCAGCTGTAAGGTCCCCTTCCAATACTGGTCTGTGGAGTCTACCATTTGTGTCCTGTCAGCACCCTTTCCTTCCTCCTTAGCCCACCCAGAAACCCACCTTTCCCACAACCCAACAACTCCAGGCGCAGGAAGATGCCATTGTGGAAGTCGTGGGGCAGGAGGCGCACGTGTCGGGCATGCACCATGCGCTGGAAGGTCCGGGCCACGGGGGTCGAGTCGTCGGAGTTGCCTTGGAAGAGCTGGGGAGGAAAAGACAAGAGACACAGAGTTTTTGGCGGAGTGTTTAAGGCACCCAGCTAGAAACTGGGAGACGGGGAGTTCTAGTCCTGCCTTATGCATGAACGCCAGCTGGGTGACTTTGCGCCAATCAGCAAGTAAAAGTGAGTTCTAGTTCCACCTTAGGCATAAAAACCAACTTTGGGCCAGTCACCAGGAGACGGGGAGTTCTAGTCCCACCTTAGCAGAGGGTTGGACTAGAAGTCCCGGGAGGTCTCTTCCGACCCTCTTATTCTGTGATTCTGTAAGGGCCTGCTATTCGATCAGTGGGTTGGACTAAATGACCTCCAAGGTCCCCTCCAACTCTGTTATTCTATGATTGTGTGTCTTCTGCTCGAGCAGGGGGCTGGACTAGAAGACCTCCGAGGTCCCTCCCAACTCTGTCATTCTACTTCGTCTCTTGTCCCCAGTTTGCCCTGAACTCTGCAGGTTTCCCTCGATCAAATTGTCCCATCTCGGGTCTGTCGGGAAGCCATCGCCGGGGGGCTTCCTGAGACGGAGGAGGTTCAATCCCAGCCCACTCCTCCACAGAGGTTTACAGGCCAGGGTGGGATTCAAAGATCCCAACAACTGGTTCTCTACCTGGTGGCTGGGTGGGCATGCCTACCTGAAAACTTCCAGGAGGGCCGTTTTTCGCCTTCCCCAGAGTCCGGAGGCTTCCCGCGGGCCTCTGGGAGGGAGAAAATGGCATCCCCTGGACTCCTGAGGTCCTCCAGAAGGCGGAAACAGGCCTCTTTGCAGACTTCCAGTACTTCCGGAGGGCGGTTTTTGCCTTCTCCAGAGTCCGGAGGCTTCCCGCGGGCCTCTGGGAGGGAGAAAACAGCCTCCCCCAGGCTCCTGAGGCCTTCCAGAAGCTGGAAACAGGCCTCTTTACAGACTTCTGGTACTTCCGGGAGAGTTGTTTTTGGCCTCCCCAGAGTCCGGAGGCTTCCCGCGGGCCTCTGGGAGGAGAAAATGGCATCCCTGGACTCCTGAGGTCCTCCAGAAGGCGGAAACAGGCCTCTTTACAGACTTCCAGTACTTCCGGGAGAGCTGTTTTTGGCCTCCCCAGAGTCCGGAGGTTTCCTGCGGGTCTCTGGGAGGGAGAAAATGGCCTCTCCCAGGTTCCAGACCTGTTTCCAGACTTCCGGTACTTCCGGGAGGGCTGTTTTTCTTCGTCTTGGAGCCTCCATGCGGACTCTGCGCTTACCTGTATCCAAAATGTGCCGTGTGGGTCATGGAGACTCCTGGGAGGGGTGGGGAGAGGTGGGTGGGGACAGCTGGTCAGTTCAACTACCGGTTCAGCAAACCAGATGTAAATTTAACATCTGGTTCGCCCAAGCTGGCCCGAACCAGCGGAATCCCACTCCTCCTTACAGGCCAAGCTTTGGGCCTTGGACTTGGCACCCCCTTCCAGGAGGAGCTCTCTCTCCTCACCTTCGGTTCAGGCCTGGCGCTCCTGGGGACCTCTTGGTAGTCGTGCCATCTCGCAGCATCCAGGCTGAACTGGAGGAAGAAGCTAGTCACGTAGGCGTCGGAGGTCCCTGCTCCTTGGATCACGACTCCTGGGGAAGATGGAGGGAAATCGATGAATGTCCGGGAAACTCCAGGTGCTTGGATGCCTGCAATGGCAGAAGCATCCGGCAAGCACCACGGGGAACCTCAAGATAGAGGATTTCTGCAACACACACACACACACACACGGAGGAAGGGAGGGACAGGGAGAGAGAGGGGGAGAGAAGAGAGGGGAGAGGGGGGAAGGGGACGAGAGGGAGAGAGAAGGAGAGAGGGGGAGAGAGAGGGAGAGGGAGAGGAAGAGAAAGAAGGAGACCTATCTCCTATTTTACTCCAGTTTCGACCCAAAACTCTTCGTGGAGCTTCAAGGAAAGTCTGCAACTGGCCATGAGGTAAAAAAAAGAATTGGCCACAGGAAGTCGTCCCATTCGTCTGGACCCGGCACTTACCTGTCAGGTTCCTGGGCTCCCTCAAATCCACTTGGAGGAAGGGAGGCCTAGAGAGCAGCTCCGGATAAACCTCTGCCGGAGGGGCCCAGCCCTGCAAGTCGGCCCCGGGCAACAGGAGTCCGAGCCGAGCGGCATGGGCCGGGTTCTCCGGCTGTTGGGCGGAAGCGGTGAAGCTGGCGTCGGGAAGGGAGGCGATGCCCAGGGGGCCATAGCAGAGATCTGTGCAGGCGGAAGACAGTCGAGGGGGCAGGAATACGGTCAGACCAGAACCATGTGTGGCAGAGGGTTTCCCACAAAAAGGGCAACACGGGACGTGGTCTTCCTTACCGCCGAACGGAGGCAGGGGGTACGTGCTGAGTGGAGGAGCGGTGGGGTAGAGTGGGGAGCTGGCTCGGGTGGTCCCCAGGGGTCCCAGAGGCAGAGTGCTGGGGACGGCGGTCCGGTTCTCCCCTGAAACACAGCACAGAGGCATTCGACAGGGTGGAATAGAATAGGATAGGATAGGATAGGATAGGATAGGATAGGATAGGATAGGATAGGATAGGATAGGAATTCAGAATAGAATAGAATAGGAATTCAGAATAGAATAGGAATTCAGAATAGAACAGAATAGGAATTCAGAATAGAATAAGAATTTAGAATAGAATAGGAATTCAGAATAGAATAGAATAGAATAGGAATTCAGAATAGAATAGGAATAGGAATAGAATAGAAGAATTCAGAATAGAATAGAATAGGAATAGAATAGAAGAATTCAGAACAGAATGGAATAGGAATTTAGAATAGAATGGAATAGGAAAAGAATAGAACAGAATAGGAATTTAGAATAGAATAGGAATTTAGAATAGAATAGGAATTAAGAATAAAATAGGAATTCAGAATAGAATAGAATAGAAATTTAGAATAGAATAGAATAGAAATTTAGAATAGAATAGAATAGGAATAGAATAGAACAGGATAGGATAGAAAATGAATAGCATAGCATAGCGTAGAATAGAATAGAATAGTTGGCAACTCTAAAAAGACCATAGAAATATTTTATGAGTTGGCACCACCAACTCCCCACCAACTCCAGACCCAGGTTCAGGTGGACTGATATTTGGGATGTTGTGTGAACACAGCTACTAGTAGTGAAGCAGTCTTTCAGAGGGGTGAGCTACTTCAACTCCCAGAATTCCCTAGCCGGCATCCTTTAAGAGGGGTTGGCTTTCAATTCCCAGAATGCCCCCACCCAGTTATGCTTTAAGAGGGATGGATTTCTATTCCCAGCACACCAAGGGGACTTCTGGGAGTTGAAGTCCAAACTTCATTAAAGCTAGCGAGATGGAGCAACGTTGTGTATTTCTACACAAATGTGACTCCCCACAGTGGTGACAATATACGCAACCTGTGCGATCGCTGCCCCACATCCTCCCTGCCCCCTTTAAGGACTTACCCCCTTCCGTGCAGTAACAGCAGGCGTCTGCTCGGCCCTTCACCAGCACCCGGCCCTGCCAGGCGGAAGGAGGAGGTTCAGCCGAAGGATTGGACCCCCCCAAGAGATCGAAGAAGAACCGAAGGGGGGCAGGCTTACCTCGGGGCAGCCCACCGCGCTGTAGGGACAGTACTGGGAGCACTGGACGGTGAGATTCGGCAAACACTGGCAGACTTGGCACTGGCCAGAACGCCAGCGGTCGCCGATGGCGTGAGTCCGGCCATGGTGCTCGCACTCTTCGCACGGCTCCGTCTGGCATCTGCAACGGACGTGGAGGAGACACCTTTTCACCCACACGAGGTAGCCAAGAGGGGCAGAGTGGAAGGGGATGTACCCAGAGGTCGGATTCAGCAGTTCCAGCTAGTTCAGGCGAACCGGATGTTAAATTTATATCTGGTTCGCTGAACCGGTAGTTGAACCAACCGGCTGGCCCCACCCACACTGCCGCTTCCTTCCCACGAGTCTCCACGCAGCCTGCTTTGGATGCAGGTAAGTGTACGGACCATGCGGAAAACAGCAAAAAATGGCTCTCCCGCCCAGGAATTCCAGAAGTCCGTGGTGTTTTTGAATGCTGGATACCAGGTTATTGCGCCCAACACTGATACTCCTTTGTTTGGTCTTCTGTGTGGGATTGTGGGGGGGTGTTGCAGGCTCACCTCCGGGCCTTGCGGTAAATGCCCCGGCACTGCCGCCCATTGCCGTGCTTGATGGGATTGTTGGGGCTCCGGAAGGACCACTGGATGCTCTGCACCCCACAGGGACCCAGACATTCACCCCATGGTGACCACGCCGACCAACCGCAGTTGACTGCAGAGCAAGAGTGAATAAATTTGGCATGGGGACCAAAGAGGGGGTCTTTCTGGGGAAGGAAAGACGCCGCCCCATCCACCTCAACCCAAAGGAGTAAAAGCGGGAGGGAGCCCAAGGCGAAACTGACCTGTGCACTCCGGGTTCTGCCGGCAACGTTTCATCTGTCCTTCCTGGCAAGTGCAGATCCGGCAGTTGACTTTGACCAACTGGCCAGGCCAGTAGCGGACACCGGCCACTTGGCATGGGCACTCTCGTGGACGCACACACTGCTGCTCACTGTTCAAGACCAGGCCTTCTGGGCACCAGCATCCTTGCAGAGGAGAGAATAAGAGGATAACCGTAATAGCAGAGTAACAGACTAGCAGAACGACAGGATAGTAGAATGACAGAATAGCACTGAATAACTGAGCCAAAAAAAATGGCAGAACAGAATAGCAGAATGACAGAATAATGAGATGGCAGAATTGGGAGTGGGATTCTGCCGGTTAGGACCAGTTTGGGTGAACTGGTAGTTCTGGCAATTAATTGATCCCACCCACCCAACCCTGCCCTAGCGTGTCTTATATTCCTGTGTTTTGCGGCTCAGCTGACTCACTGCTGTGCCTCTGCTGTTTTATTCAGTGGGGTTGCAGCAGAAGGCAACTTTTAGAGCTGAAAATGTGTACTGAACTGGTTGTTACACTGGCTGAATATCATCACCAGGCAGAATAGCAGAACAAGAAAATAATAGAATAGTGACAGAATAACAGAATGACAGAACAGCAGAATGACAGAATAGCAAAACGGAATAGCAGAATGTCAGCATGACAGAATAGGAGAATGTCAACAAAGCAGAACACAATAACACAATGACAAAATGACAGAATAGCAGAACAGCAGAATGACAGAATAATGGGATGGCAGAATAACAATAGCAGAGCAACAACAGCACCATGGAATTGCAGAACAACAGAACAGCAGAATGTCAGACTAATGGGATGGCAGAATAATAAAATAGTAGAACAATAGAACATAGCAGAATGTCCGAATAGCAGAACAGAATAACAAAATGACAGAATGGCAGAACAGAACAGCAGAATAACAGACTAATGGGATGGCAGAATATCAATAGCAGAGGAACAGAACCACAGAATTGCAGAATAACAAAATAGCAGAACAGAATAGCAGAATAGCAGAAAGTCAAGACAGCAAAATAGAATAACAGAATATCAGCAAAATGACAGAACAGCAGAACAGAACAGCAGAATGTCAGACTAATGGGATGGCAGAACAACAAAATAGCAGAACAATACAATAATAGAATTGCAGAACAACAGAATAGCAGAATGTCTAGCCCCATTTCATCACTTCTGGTATTGTTGGGAAAACAGGAAGTGATGAAACGGGGCTAGTTTTTGGCCTGCAGAAGCTTTCCTCAAGACTCTGGGAGGCTAAAAAAGGCCTCAACATGGCCTAAAATCAGCTGTGAGGTACGCGCTTGCACAGTGAGGTAAGTTTGCCAGCAGCTCACGTGGCAGCACAAATGGCTCTGCGTGCCACATGTGGCACGCGTGCCATAGGTTCACCATCTTGGGACTAACAGATTGAAAGAATCAGGGATGGGCTGCTACCGATTCGCACTGGTTCCGGCGAACGGGTACAAACAACTATGAGTTGGCCCCGCTCACCCACCCCTGCTCAATCCTCTCTCACATTTCCTTTGTTTACAGCTCAGCTGATTCACGCAGCAAAGTGGATTGCCGCACCTCGGCTGTTCTACTTACTGAGAGAAGGTGAGCCAGAGAGGTTCAAAAGGGGCATTTATTGAATGCTGCAACGCACAACGCATGCACTCACAAAGCCGGTTGTTCAACCGGTTGCAGCCCATCACTGGATAGAATTATGGAACAGCAGAATGAACAGAATAACAGAGAGTTGGAAGAGACCCTGGAGGTCATCTAGTCCAGGGGTCGCCAACCTTTTGGACCTCAGGGACCACCAAACTCATAATTTTAAATCCCGGGGACCACTAATGTGAATTTTGACTGAGGGTGGCTTGCTGACTGGTGGGAGGGAGAGAGAGAGAGAGAAAGAAAGAGAGAGAGAGAGATCCGATCTAACCTCCCCCTCTCTTTCTCTCACACACACAAACACACAGAGGCACAGGTGGGATTCAAATTTCTTAACAACTGGTTCTGTGGGTGTGGCCTAATTTGTGGGTGTAGCTTGGTGGTCATGCGACTGGCTGGTCATGGCTTGTATGTCAATATTATAAATATTTATGTCAATATTGAATTTTTTATCTAAAAAAGAGCAACTTTTACCCAAAATCAGGCAAAGCAGGCAGGCAGATTGAGTTGCTCACAGAATCACAGATTCATTCCGAGATCTATCTTTCTGCAATCTGCTACCTGAGTCTGTCACATCAAATTTGCTTGCAAGCAAACTCACAAAATTAACTCACAGCACACCATGCATGTAAATATTGGATTTTTTATATTTTTTTAAAAAGAGCAACTTTTACCCAAAATCAGGCAAAGCGGGCAGGCAGATTGAGTTGTTCACAGAATCAAAGATTCTCTCAAAGATATGTGTTTCTGCCATTGGCTGCCTGAGTCTGCACTGAATAATAGAACATTCAGTCCTAAGGGAGGTTCGGCTCTGCTTAGACTAGCTAGAAAGCAAGAAATCCAACCATTTCCTGCTTCCTAGCTAATCTAAATCTCCTGGCACAGCAGAACAGCTGATGGTCAGAAAAATAGCAACTTAGCAGGCAAGTTTGCGGGGTAAGGAGTGAGTGGGGTGGGGAGGGTTCCCGCGGGCCATGTGGGCGGTGCAGCCTTGTGTTTCTGCGCAGCCTGGATTAATTGCTTTGGGGGGGGTGCTCTGGGGGTGAGATTTCTCTGTGGACCACCAACATTTTCTTGCGGGCCACCAGTGGGCTGTGGCCCTCCAGTTGGCGACCAATGTTCTAGTCCAACTCCCTTGATCAAGCGGGACAAATGGGTGTAATCTATCCAGACTTTTAGCAGATTCTCCGGGCGCATGAGTCCAGCACGCCACTGACGGACACCAAAAACGTATACCGACCAAGTACCCAGACATTCAGCTACGCACTTACCTGGTCGGCAAGGCCTGTCCTTCCGGCATCTTGTACGGCTGGAGAGCTCAGTGCAGGAGGTGGGACACGGGGCGCACTTCTGGCTCACCAACTCCCCCGGGCAAGTGGAGGCATTGAGACAGTCCTCGCGTTGACACAACTCTGCCAAGGGAGGAAGCGGGCCAATATTTAAATCAAATCAGAATCAATTGATCAATCAGAAGACAGCTGGAAGGGACCTTGGAGGTCTTCTAGTCCAGCCCCCTTGCTCAAGCAGGAGACCCTCTATCATTTGAGACAAGGGGCTGTCCGGTCTCATCTTAAAACCATGGAGGGAGAGGGGAGGGAGAAAGGGAGGGGAGGGAGAAAGAAAGGGAGGAAAAAGAAGGAAGGAAAAGATGGAGGAAGGGAGGGGAAAGGATGGAATGAAGGAAAGAAGGAAGGAAGGAGGAAGGAAGAAAAGAAGGAACGAAGGAAGAGAGGGAGGGAGAAAGGAAGGAAAAGATGGAGGGAAGGAGGGGGAAAGGATGGAACGAAGGAAATAAGGAAAGAAGGGAGGGAGGGAAGGTGGAAGGGAAGGAGGGAGGAAAGAAGGAACAAAAGAATGGAAGGGAGGGAGAGGGACGTGGGAAAGTATGGAAGGAAGGAAGAGAGGGAGGGAGAGTAAGATGGAGGGACGTTCTGGCAGCAAGCTGTTCAGTCAGTTAGTTGTCCTAGTTGTGTTTTTTTTGTGTTAATCAGAATAACAGAGTTGGAAGGGACCTTGTAGAACATCTAGTCCAACCCCCTCCACCCAAGCAGGAGACTCTACACCTGTTTCTAACAGATGGCCATCCAGACTCTTCTCGAAGGCTTCCAGGCAGGGAGCTCCCACAACTTCCGAAGGCAAAAAGCAGACACAAATGGTCCTATTTTGTGTTCATTGTCACGGTTTGTGTCGGGCAGAGCCCAGCCTCAGCATGGAGGCGTGTCCTGTCATTCTGCAGGACATCCAGTACAGTTAGTCCTCAACTTACGACCCCCAATTGAGGCCCAACTTTCTGTTGCTTAAGTGTTATTGAATTGATGAGGATGAAAATTAGCATGCAGGGGCAGAGGGGGCTTTTCACCCGAGCCACGACAATCAGGACATTGAGGGTCTCATGGTTCAGCTTGGGCAGGGGGGGTTGGACTAGATGACCTACAAGGTCCCTTCCAACTCTGATGATCTGTTATCTGTTATATCTGTGATGGCTTGTTTTCATTCCCAGCCAGAATTAAGCTCATACAGTTTCCCGAGATAAGCACCCACCTTTCAGTTCTGTGAAGTGCTGCCAAAAACAGAAGTATCCAATGAACTAGAAAAGAAACCAACTGAAGGAGAGATGCTTCGGAACCGATTGAACTACTTTGCTTCCTGCAAAGGTTTCGTCATCTTGGCCTGACTTTTATCCCTTAGGGGAGGGGCAATCACCCCCCAGCCTTACTCCCAAGTCGCTCCTTTTGTCTCAGCTGCTTTCATCTTTTAGCAGCTCTGTGCATACGCACACTGGGAACAGGCTCCCCTGGGTCCTCTGCCTCGCTGCTGCCAGACTCCAAAGGCTACGGAGTCAGCACCCCACTCCCAGGTGGTCCTGGCCCCATCTCTGTATCGGACATAGGAGCCTCATCCGAGTCCTCTCCAGACTCCTGGACTGGTCCCCGTTCTTCCCTGCTGTCCGATTGACTGCTGCCCTCTGTGTCATCTGCCAGCAAACTCCAATATTTAAGTGAGACATTAGTTGAGGGAGTTTTGCCCCCATTTTATGACCTGTCTTGCCAGGTCATAAATCGATTCACAAATCACTGCAATTGGTTGTACAGAAGTGAATCTGGCTCCCCCCATTGACTTTACTTGTCATGCGGTCACATAAGGGGATCACACTGCCACCGTCATAAACAGGAGTTGCCAAACTCTGGATTTTGATCATGTGACCCCCAAGAGGTGGGAAAAACAGGCGTAAAGCCCTTTCTCCCCCCCGGCACCATCGCAACTTTGGATACTGAACGAAGTGTTGTTACATCGAAGACTGGCTGTTAGTGACTGCCTCGTCCCACTTTCCTGCCGCTTATTTGCCCATAATCCCTGACCAACTTACGGATCTCTATCGAACCAGCGGATCCATCCGGCCCTTCGGTACAGTGGCGGCCACCATTCTGGGATGGGAGGCATTCACGGTGACGGACTACCACTCCACGGCAGTCCTCGGTGCAGTTGGACCATGTAGCCCATTCACGCCACTGGCCGTCCACTTTTTGGGAGAGAGAAAGAGAGAGAGAGAATGAGGTGATACCTAGGTCCCTGAGAATGAAGTATCTCCTACGTCCATGATGGCGCGTGCCATAGGTGGCACGCAGAGTCATTTTCACCGGCACGCGAGCTGCAGGCAAAGTTACCTCACTGTGCATGTGCACACCTCACAGTTGATTTTTGGCTGGTTTGAGGCCTTTTTTGGCCTCCCAGAGGCTTGAGGAAGGCTTCTGCAGGCTTCTGCAGGCTTTGTGGGCAGAAAACTAGGCCCGTTTCATCACTTCCTGTTTTTCTGACAATACCGGAAGTGACAAAACGGGGCTAGTTTTCGGCTTGAAAAGCCTGCAGAAGCCTTACTTGAGCCTCTGGGAGGCTGAAAAAGGCCTCAAACTGGCCAAAAATTAGCTGTGAGGTGCAGTGCAGGTAAGGGGGTGGCGGGGTGAGGTGGGGTGGCGGGGATTGCATGCGCATACATAGAGGGCATGGGTGGGGCACGCATTGCCTTCTGGGTGCTTGCACATGAGTGCAAGCATGCAAGTGTGCACACAATTTTTGGCACAGGAGCCCAAAAAGGTTAGCCACCACTGTCCTACATCGAACGTGCCAGGAGCTACTATTCTTTTTTCTTTTTTAAAAAATACACTTTATTAGTCTTTTGTATATTTTAAAAATAAATAAATAAATAAATATCATGACGTTAACAGTTTTGCGACATCCATCTCATCCATTTCTATCCTTTGTGCATATTTACAAATATACACAATTCTGTGCGAATATATACATTTAATCTATAAGTTGCTTGTCTTTAATTCCTTCATTTTTTGTCTGTCTTAATTCGATCCAATTATACAATTTCCCCCTAAATTCTGTAGTATTCAGACTGCTCTTTCTCTTGTACATTAAAGTCAGTTTGTCTATTATCAGCAGAAGCCATTATTTTTTGAACAATCAGTTCATCCGAGGGTATGCAGTAGTGCTCCCAGCATGGAGTATAAGCTATTCTAGTGGCCGTTAAGATACGTAATACGATATATTTTATATTTTTTTTCATATTTCTTTTTGAATATCCCTAACAGAAATAGTTCTGGTTCCAATTCTAAATTGTTCCTTAAGAATTTCTTTCAGCCCTTGTTTGATTTTAAGCCCATATTTCTGAGCTTCTGGACAAGACCACTACATGTGACAGAAGGTACCTTCCTTCTTTCTACATTTCCAACATGCTGGATTCATGTTGGGATATATCTTTGTTAGTTTATAATTTAGGTTCCAAATGCTTTCCCACTCTGTCAAATTTATATTATGTCCTATGTTTGGAGCCAAGCTATCATAGACCCCTTAACAAGGCGCTACTCTTCATGAGCCCCAAATCAGTCTAGTTTACTTTACTTTACTTTATTGTCATTGCACCTTGAACAACGAAATTAAATACCATCCTCAGTGTACAATTTATGACTAGGAAAATAAAACACAAACACACCTCCTTCACATTCTATACACTGAATTGAAAATCCACAATACTGCATGAATATTGCACTATATAGTAGAATTCAACAGAGTTGCTGCCCTGGGATAGAAGTTGTTTTTCAGCCTCGTTGTCCTTGTTTTTATTATTATCCTGTGTACCGTCTGGCAGATGGTAATAATTTTAAAAAAAAATCTTTGGGAATGTTTTGAACTTTCTTAAAGCTCCTTCTCTTCCTGGATAGCTGGGCCTCAGTCCTACGTTGCTCTCCTCTCTACACTTCTCTGCGCATACGTGCATCTGGGACAGGGCCCAGCTGTTCCTCCCCCTCCCTCATCTCAGGCCCCCAAAACAGCTGTCTCTCCGCCTGAGCGTTAGCAGATGGCCCTGCTCTGCACCTGGCTTTGAGACCTCCTGTTCCTCAGAGCCTTCCGCTGGCTCCGCTGGTAACCCGGGCACCCCCTCCGTCTCCTCTGACTCCTCTGACTCGACTGCCATCTCTGCTGGCAGTCGACGGACCACAACAGCTACAGAGGGAACTGATCACTGAATGGCTGCGGACGAAACCAGGACAGGATCAGGCATCCGCACCAAATTGTGTTGAACGTATGAACGGAGTCCGCTAAAAGGAGGCAAGGGTCCCAAAGCCCGCTCTTACCGGGACAAGCCACTAGGAAGCACTGCTGGGCCTGGGTCTCCTCTCCGAGACAGTGACGGAGGACGTCGTCCGCCCGCCGTGTGCAGCTCCTCCGGCGGATCTGGAGTCCCGTGCCACACGAGCGGCTGCACATGCTCCAGGCTGCCCAGGGCGTCCAGAGGCCGCAGTCCCGCTCATCGGAGGGCAGCCAACCTGAAGCTTCCGTGCCGTCTGCGCAGTTGGCCAAACCGTTGCACACCTGCAAGGATGCGCAACCAGAAGAGGCATGAATGGGCTCTGAAAATGGGAGGCGCAGGAGCCCCTCTAGACTGCCCTCCCCTTTCTGCCACCAGGGGCAACCTCAAAGATGTTAGGAATAACAGAATAAGAGTTGGGAGGGACTCTGGAGGTCATCTAGTCCACTGATCTTCAACCTTTCCAGAATTGTGGACCAGCTGGGAGTTGAAGAGGAGATGGTTCCACACGAGAGACAGGTGTGCAGCTCCACTTGCGCGTGCAACAGACACACAAGTGATTGTACACACACAGCTCCATTTACGCAAGTGGTGGGCATGCACGCCCACCACTCACGCAAACAGAGCTGTGTACGTGCTGTTTACATGGTGTTGCTATTATAGATTCTGTAATCTATCTTCTTTGTCAATTAATGACCCCATAATTCCTTGTGGGGGGAGTCAGAGCAACTGAATGGAGCTGAGCATTTAATGGCCGGATGCCCTTCCCTGTCACCAATGCAGAGTTTTGTTCAACAGATATATTCTCATTGTGCCAAGAGAGAGAAGTAACTGCCTCTACTTTGGATTGAACTCACAGCTTCCTGATTGTGAGGCGAGAGGCTCCACCTCTAGGCCACTGCACTACTCTGATTCCATAATCTATCCAGAGGTTACATCAGAGTAAATGAAGGAATGAAACAGCAATGAAAAGAAGGAGAGCGGTGATCAGAGAAGACAAGAAAAGGAGAGGAACCGACTCCTCACTGCACCTGTTTAAAGGCAATACAGGCACCATCGCTGCAAGAATATTCCGGACACGGACCAACTGTCTGATTCCTTTTGCCTGGTGGAGCCACCGGGATTTCTATCGGGGGTAAGAACAAGCAGCCATCAGAGCCAATACCAGTACCGCCACACTCATCATCCACTCTCCTCCGTCACTCAAGAGGCATCCATTTCCTTGCGTGTTAAATACGATAACAGGTGGTTAACTGATTATTTTACATTTGGGATTACCTATTGGTGACTTTTATTAATACAGCGAATGGGTGCCGGGACAATTGGATTGACCAATATATACATTTCCACGTCTTCTTAAGTAACCTAGTATTTTTTATCAAATGTAAATGGGGAAAGTGTTATAATCTCGACCTGTGGCTTGAGGGGAGGAGGAAAAATTGATCCGATCTTTCTGAGATCTTTTCACGGCACACCATCACGTACGATCATGTCATTGTGTGAGACAATTGGGCAATCAAGATCATGCAACTGTGGGATGCGGCAAACGGGCACTATCATGCCCTAGTTAGAGTTGGACTCTGAGGGAGAGGAGGAACAACCGACAGGGAGTAGAGGTGTGGCTCCGGAGGTTGTGTCAGAGGCCGGCTGGGCAGTCAGAGCAAGAACCAGGCCCATCCCCTCTTCATCCTAAGACATGAAGGGAGGAACGGAGAAGGAAACAACTTGCTTACGAGAGAGGAAGCGGCCATGATCCCCCTCATTGGTTGCAGCTGGGGAGGCTAGTATATAAGAGAGACCATTACAACGCAGTGTTGCCAGAAGCAAAATGTGTTTTCTTTTGGGCTGAAGTTATCTTGGTTGGCGTGCTTCCAATAGACTGTGCCTTGTTATCTCCTTGAATTTGGTAATTACTTATCCTGGTCTGTTGTGGAAATTTTGTCGTTGTCATTTGTTTTTTTTATTTCACCTCTATCTGCTCATTAAGTTCAGACTATTTTTGAGTACGTTTTATCGCCAACTGAGAATTATTGAACAGTGGGGCCTAGTTGGAGGCATTAAAGGACATATATTTACGTTTTGAATTTTGTTATGTTTGTGTTACACTCCGGGTCATCACAGGCACGGTCGCCAGTGCTTGACATGTGGGGTCGGCTGTCAAAATGTCAAACCGATGTAAGTGCCCTCCAGGTAGCTCCATCTAACTACCAACCAGTTGTACGTTGAAGGCTACCTGTACGTGTGGAAGCCATTTTGATTATTTAAATCAAGTTAAATCTTCAGAAAGTGCAAATGGGGGTGATTTAAAGTGCCCTTCCAGGTAGATTCTGCTCTAACCAAGGCTTCCTGAGACATTAACAAACACACGTTAGTCCCCAAAACCTGTTATTTCAGCAGCTGTGAATTATAGTCATTCACAGCCCGTAATGAGTCTCAAACAGTTTGTAAATAGTCCCATGGAAGTCTGCCAAAGTCCTTCAGGATAAATTTGATAAGCACGGATCTTTATGTTTCTTGAAATGCTGCTGACGACTAAATTGCCAAGTTGTATAAGACCAAATGGAGCACAAATTCAACATGGAGCTTCAGGTTTCAAATTGACCAGTATGAACAAAGTTGCTTCCTGCAAAGGCTCCTGTCCCTTTGCTTCTCCTTTATGTCTTATGGGAGAGCCAGTCACATCCAAGCCTTACTCCCGAGTCACCCCTTTTGTCTTTAACTTCTTGCCTTCCGGCAGCTCTGCGCACTCGCGCACTGGGAACAGGCTCCTCCTATTCCTCTGCCTTGCTGCTGTCAGCTTCTGGAGGCTTCGGAGTCACACATAACTCCCAGACGGCCCTGACTCCATCTTTGTATCGGACGCAGAACCCTCGTCTGAGTCCTCCCCAGACCCCAGGACTGGCCCATGTTCCTCCCCACTATCCAGCTCTGCTGCCAGCTCTGCAGGCTGCTGTTGGACCACAACAGACTCAATCCCTCCCTGGCACCCCACCCATATTTTGCGCCCCTTTCCCGAGAATTGACTCGGCTGCACACTCCTTCTTTCCTTACCGCAGGCGAGCTCATCTTCTCCCTGGGAACAGTCGGGCGAGCCATCGCACACCCGGGATACGTTGATGCACATCCGGTCATTGCAGATGAAGAACCCGGGGCAAGGGGGGATCTGCGTGGAGCCTGCCTCCAAGACAAAGAAGACGTGTCACCTTTATCGTCATCATCACAGTTTTCCCACAGGTGCAGGGTCCGCTTTTCGGATCGATGGACACTATTTTGTACAATCAAACACAGAAGGTCTAGGACAACTCGACGCTGACAACTCGCTCCAGTCAACTCACCACTGGATAACTCACCTCGGCCAACTTGCCAAAGGGACAATTCAAGGGAAGGACAAGCAAATTGCAGCGGGCTTTGTCTTGCTTTAGATTTAAATCTTCTCAAGCTTGCAGTCCTCAAGTCTGGGCTGAGTTGCAATTCTGTTCTCCCTAGTTTGAGTGATCCTGCATTGAATTTTCCTGTGGCGAGTTGTCTGCAGACAGTCGGATGAGGAAAGACAGCTGGGAAGAGCTAGCCAGGTGTGTGTGTGTGTGTGTGTGAATTATACCATTCTGCAAATGCAGACATCTGGGTCCAAGTAGCTATTTTTCATGTCCACATTTATTGTGTCTTGACATTTTTGCTTGGGTCTTGCTTGGTTGGGCGAGAGTGAGAAAATGACCCTAGAGCAGGGGTGTCAAATTCAAGGCCCGTGGGCTGGATGCAGCGAGCGATGTGGTCACATCCAGCTCATGGGGCCATCCTGGAAAATTTAAGGAGATGTCCCACGTCACTTCGGCCTGGTCTACCCGATGCTGAGAGGAAACTGGCCAGCAGTTTGGGGAGTGGCATCAAGCTGGCCACGCCCACCCAGCTGGCCACCCCTACCCAGTCGGTCATGCCCAGTGACTGGCATGAAGCTGGCCATGCCTGTCCTGACCAAGGCTTCCTGAGATCGTAATTAAGCACACGCTTCGTCCAAACAAGTCTTGTTTTATTTCAATGGCTGGGAATTATGTTCATTCCCAGCCCGTAATGAGTCCCAAACAGTCCCTCGAGATAAGCACCCACCTTTCTCTCCTTCGAACTAAAGTGCCAAATTGTAAAAACCCCAACTGGAGTACAAAGTCCCCACAGAGCTTCAAGGTTGAACCCAAACAAAGGACTTTGCTTCCTGCAAATGTTTTCCTACCTTTGCACTTCTTTTATATCTTAGGGGAGGGGCAATCACCTCCAAACCTTATTCCTGAGTTGCCTGTTTTGTCTCAGCTGCTCTTGCCTTCTGGCAGCTCTGCACACATGCACACTGGGAACAGGCTCCCCTGGGTCCTCTGCCTTGCTGCTGAGAGACTCTGGGGGCTCCAGAGACAGCACCCCACTCCCAGGTGGTCCTGGCCCCATCTCTGTATCGGACGCAGGGCTCTTGTCTGAGTCCTCCCCAGACTCCCAGACTGGTCCCTGTTCTTCTGCTGCCATCAGCACAGGCTGCCGGTGAAACACAACAATGCCCACCCAGTTGGCCACGCCCCCCCTCCCCTCCTGAGGTCAACCACAGCTCTGATGCGGCCCTCAATTAAATTGAGTTTGACACCCCCGGTCTAGAGAAACGGAGGAACGAGAGTCAAGAGTGCACCAGGGAGAAGAGACCGCTCACCACAGGTGTCCACACTTTCGTCGGACTGGTCCTGGCAGTGTGGGACGCCATCGCAGAGCTGCTGGTAGTGGATGCACTCTGCCCCGTGGGCGCAAGGGAACTGGTCCAGTTCACATGTGCGGTTGCAGTGGAGCTCGTCACTGCCATCGAGGCAATCCGCTTCATTGTCGCACACCCAGCCCCGCGGCTGGCACTCCCCACTGTGGCAGTGGAACTCGTAGCGCCCGCAGGGTGGCCCTGCATGGATGGGAAGGGCAGAAGATCAGATCTGTGCTACAATCGTGTTTACCGATGCCAGAACTGCAGCAGTTCACCAAACAGCCAGGGAAAAGAAAGGTCATAAAACGGGAGAGAACTGTTCTGGCAGCCAGCAGAGCTGGTGGCAGATTTGGACAGTGAGGAGGTTTGGGGGGAACCGGGGCCAGTCCTGGAATCTGGGGAAGGCTCTGCGTCGAAGGCAGAGATGGGGCCAGGACCGTCCAACAGTTACCAGCTGCCTTGGGAGTCGGAAATCAGTGGCGAAGAAGAACAGTCGGAGCCTGTTCCCTGTATGCTCATGCACAGAGCTGCCAGGAGAAGGGAACAGTTAAGGAACAAGGGTCAACTCGAGAGTAAGGGCACAGGTGGACAGTGAATGGCCCCTCCCAGAGGGAATAAAGAGGAACAAAAGGGGTTTGCAGGAGACAATTAGTTCACTTTGTTCGGGTGAAGACCTGTTCCTGACTTCTTGCCTAGTAATTGCTGCTACAGTGTGGCGTTTGGAAGCTATCAGCCTGGCAACTCTCCAAGCCTGATAAAGGTCTGTAGTTGTGAAATCTCATGAAAGACTGTTGGGTGGGACTTTGCTGGAGGGGAATTCCCTTTAACCTAAAATAAAAGGGGTTTTATCAGGACAAGGAGTCGACTTCGTGCTCTTGGGTAAGCCTGCAGAAATTTGGGGCTCAATTGGGGTCTACCTGCATTGGGTAAGTTGATCTTAAAGGCTAGGTGAGCGGTGAGGAGAGGATCGTACACCATGCAAGATCTGATGATCCTCCCATCTCTTGTGTTCTGACCTAGGAGAGTTGCCAGGCCGATAGCTTCCAAATGCCACGCTGTAGCAGCAATTACTTGGCAAGAAGTCGGGAACAGATCTTCACCCGAATGACTTGAACTAATTCTCCCCTGCAAACCCCTTTTGCTCCTCTTTATTCCCTCTGGGAGGGGCCATTCACCGCCCACCTGTGGCTTTACTCCCGAGTCGACCCTTGTTACTTGACTGTTCCCTTCTGCTGGCAGCTCTGTGCATGCACACACTGGGAACAGGCTCCGGCTGTTCTTCTTCCCCACTGATCTCCGACTCCAAAGGCAGCTGATAACTGTCAGAGGGCCCTGACCCCATCTCTGAATCTGACGCAGAGCCCTCGTCCGAGCCCTCCCCAAACTCCAGGACCGGCCCATGTTCCTCCCCAACCTCCTCATGGTCTGAGTCTACCGCTGCCTCCAGTGGCCACTGGTGGGCCCACAACACCTTGAGGCTGCTTACCCAGGGTCCTGTTGGCGACAGGCTGATGGGTTCCAGGGAAAGCTGGCGAAACGGTGGGCACAAGAGGGGTGGTCTGTATCGCTGGACACCGAGAAGGGTCCTCATCAGTACCATCATCGCAGTCGTGTACACCGTCACACACCTGTGTATGGCTCACACAAGTGGCATTTGGACAAGCTAGCTGGCCTGGAGCGCACATCACCAGATCTATAACGAGAGCGGGAATGGGGTCGGGGACAGAGAATGAAACATTCTGGACTCTCCTTCGGGAGAACATCTGGCAGCCCTACATACTGTCCGAATACTTGAGTAAGAGAAGAGAGCCCCAACACTTGTCTTTGGAAAGGCTGTAGAACAAAGGACTAAGACGCTGAGCTTGTCGATTGGAAAGGTTGGCGAGTCTGGGCAGTTCAAATCCCCAGCACCGCGTCATGGAGTGAACTCCCGTTCCTTGTCCCAGCAGCTTCTGCCAACCTAGCAGTTTCAAAGCACATAAAAAAATGCAAGTAGAAAAATAGGGACCAGCTTTGGTGGGAAGGTAGCCGTGTTCCCTGGGCCTTCGGCAGCATTTAGTCCTGCTGGTCACAGGACCGTGGAGACGTCTTTGAACAGCGCTGGCTCTTCAGCTTTGGAACGGAGATGAGCACCACCCCTTAGAGCCAGAAACAACGAGCACGGGGAACCTTTACCTTAGAACCAAGGCTCTAGACATTTCTGGATGAGTTGTCTAGATCAGGAGTCCCCCAACCTGTTCTGACCCAGTTCCCCAAACACAACAAACCCTCTGCAGTGGAACTCCATGATTCCTTTATGAGGAGCGATGGCAGCCCTGGTGAAAAAGTTTCTCCCGCACCACAGCCTGACAAGTCTGGCAACATCTATTCATCTCCGCCCCCTGCCTTTTCTCCCCAGAGCTCAGGTGAGGCTTCGCTAGCAGTGGTGGCTCTTCCGTCCCGAGGACCGGCTCATAAATTTCCACTGCTCTCCTCTCCTCGGCAAAAAGTTTCTCTCTCAGTGCTGGCTAACAAGTCCATCCGTCTGGGAGATGAATGGTTGTCTGCAACATCTGTTCTCCATCTTCCTGCCTTTTCTCCCCATAGCTAGAGTGGGGCTTTGCTAGCAGCAGTGGCCCCTCCATCCCGAGGACCGGCTCATAGATTTCCACTGCTCTCCTCTCCTCTGCTTATGTGCATCTGGGTGTCGGGTACTGGACTCAGCTCTTCCTTCTCTTGCTCATCAGCCACCCAGCAGACTTTCATGCCTACTGAAGGACTAGAACTCCCAATCACTTTTCTTCCTTAAGGCCGGACTAGAACTCAGGTCTCCTGGTTTCAGGGCAGTACCTTAACCCGTACACCAAACTGGCTCCTTAATTAATAAATTAATCACACTTATTAACACAAGCATTTAGTCACCTGGGCAGAAAGTCTCGTCCATGCCAGAGGGGCAGTCCTGCCGGCCATTGCAAACCAGAGCTTTGGGAAGGCACAGACCACTCGGGCACTGGAATTCCCCAGCAAGGCAGGCGCAGTCGCGTTCATCACTAAAATCGCCGCAGTCATCGTGCCCGTCGCAGCGATGCAGGTACGGCAAGCAGCGCCCAGCCGCACAACGGAACTCACTCAGCTTACAGGCTGGTCCACAATCTGGAACGGGGGAGGAGAGAGGAGAATTTGTTTTGGGGGGAGGGGGGGCTAGCAAAAATCGAGCGGGTTCCTCATGTTTTTTTAATTTGTTTCTTTGATTACTTCGAATAAAATAACAAGGGGCTGTGAGTTTGCTCCTAAGCAGAGGCAGCTATTTCCCTCTCTCTGGGCACACCAAGAAGATATCTGCTGAACAAAACTCCGCATTGGCAACAGGAAAAGCATCCGGCCATGAAAACACTCTGCTAGCTCCATTCGGTTGCCCCGCTAAGGGATTATGGGGTCATTAAAAAAGAAGAGGATTATCACACCCCTGTTAGAGTCTAACTCCAAGGGAGAGGAGAAACAGCTGACAGGGAGTGCGACTCTGGAGGTTGTGGAGGAAACTGGGGAAGGGCACAGGCCGCTGGGCAGTCAGAGGAAGACCCAGGCCCATCCCCTCTAGGGCACGCAGGGAGGAGCGGATAAGGGAGAAACGTGAGTGGTGTGGTCTACAGGGGAGGGAGGGGCCCTGATCCCCTTCATGGGTTGCAGCTGGGAGGACGGGTTAAAAGGACAAACTGCGCATGGCAACGTTGCTGGAAGCAAAGCTTGCATTATTCTTGTCCGAGCTTCTCTGCGTTTTGGCTTCCTCCCAACTGTGGTTGCTGCGTTATCTAGAAGTCTGCAATTAATCATCCTTGCCTGCCGAAGTGATTCCTTCACTGTGGTTTGTGTTGCGTTTTTTATTTTGAATTAACTTGACTTTGGGTGCGGGCTGCATTTACTCCCCCCGTAAACCGTTTTCTTTAAGAGTTTGATTTCCAGCCAAGGATAATCGGACATTGGGGGCCAAGCTGGAGGCATTAAAGGGACTTTATTCTTTATTTTTTGTGTCACACCCCAGGTCACCACAACAATGACTGGAGGAATGGTGGTCTCTCCTCCCTCGTCCCCTTTTCTTCTGCCCAAGTCTTCCCTCAGGATCGCATCTACCCCATCAGTTGCCTTATCGCCATTGTCTCCAGCTCAAATCCAGAGAGATGACAAGATATGGAGAGTCCTCGACTCATGACCGCCTTTTGAGCCCCCAATTTCCGCTGCTGTGGTGGTTCGAGGAGTTTTGCCCCATTTTGGGAGCACAGCGCTGAAGCCAATCCCCTGCCTCTGTTAAGCAAGTCGGGCAGTCGTTAAATGAACCAGGCTTCCTCCTTTGGCTCCGCTCGTCAGAGGGTCTCATAACCCTTGAAGCATCGTAAAGGATGAGTCGGTCCAAATTTGGATACTCACCAGACCCCGGGGAGGCTGTGAGATGGTCGTAAGCGTGAAAAACAGTAATAAGCCATGCTGTTGTAACTTAGAACAGTCACGAAACACACTGTAAGGCGAGGATTACCTCTACAAGGCCAGGATCCAGGAAGGCCAACCAAAATGAGCCTGGATGTGTCGGAGCCTTTCCGGTAGGGCCCAGGGCCCCTCCGGGTAGACAGGAAACGCCACCATGGCTGTGGCGTCCTCTTTCCCTGCCTGCTTCCTTAACTGATCCCTTCTCCTGGCAGCTCTGCGCATGCGCACAATGGGAACAGGCTCCGGCTGTTCTTCTTCCCCACTGATCTCTGACTCCGAAGGCAGCTGATAACTGTTGGACGGCCTGGCAGCCCTTCCAGACTCCATCAGAATAGAGCTGGAAGGGAGCCTGGAGGTCTTCTAGTCCAGCCCCTGGCTTGAGCAGCAGACCCTCTACCTATTCAGACAAGGGGCTGTCCGGTCTCTTCTTAAAAACCTCCAGTGATGAAGCACCCACAACTTCTGGAGGCAAGCAGTTCCACTGGTTAATTGTTCTCACTGTTAGAAGAGAGGGAGGAAAGCAAAGATAGAGGGAGGGAGAAAGGGAGGATAGAAGGAAGGGAAGAAACGAGGGAGGGAGGAAAGGGGAGGGGGGAGGGGGGAGGAAAGGAGGAAGTAAAAGATGGAAGAAGAGAGGGAGGAAGGGAGGGTAGAAGGAAGGAACAAAAGGAGGGAGAGGAGGGAGGGAGAGGAGGGAGGGAGGAAAGGAGGGAGGGAAGGAGGAGAAAGGGAGCAAGTAAAAGATGGAGGAAGAGAGGGAGGGAGGGAAGACTGAAGGAAGGAAGGCAAAGATGGAGAGAGGGTGGGAGAAAGGGATGCTAGACGGAAGGAACAAAAGGAGGGAGAGGAGGGAGGGAGGAAAGGAGGGAGGGAGGAAAAGAGAAGGAAGGAAAGAAGGAAAGAAAGGAGGGAAGGGGAGGGGAGGGGAGGGAAGGAGGAAGGAAGGAAAACATGGCAGGAGAGAGGGAGAGAGAAAGGAAAGGGGGAGGGAGGGAGGGAGGGAGGGAGGACATTTCCTCTCTCTCTCTCCTTCCTTCCTCTCTTACGGAATCATAGGGCCGGAAGGGACCTCGGAGGCCTTTCCGTCCAACCCCCAGAGCAAATACCATGTGAGACAAATGGCCGTCCTGTCTCTTCTTGAAAGCCTCCAGCAAGGAAGCAACCCCGATGTCCGGTGGCAAGACCTTCCACCCGTGAATTGTCCTCCCTGTTAGAAATCCTTCCTTCCAGGTTGCTCCTCCCTTTGATTAGTTTCCATCCGTTGTTTTTTGCCCTTCCCTCTAGCGCTCCGGAGAATAATTTGACCCCCTTTTCTTTGGGGCAGCCCCCTCCCCAAATCCCGGAGGGTCTTCTTTTCTCTAGACTGGCCAAAACCCTCACAGTGCCTCCCGCTCCTCACCTGCTTCATCAGAGGGGTCGGCAAAACCGCAATCCAGCTCCCCATCGCAATAGTCCCGGTGGGGGATGCAGCGCCCGTTGTTGCACCGGAACTCCTGTGGCGAGCATCCG
The DNA here is from genome assembly GCF_049901715.1 of Pseudonaja textilis. Classification (NCBI taxonomy): domain Eukaryota; kingdom Metazoa; phylum Chordata; class Lepidosauria; order Squamata; family Elapidae; genus Pseudonaja; species Pseudonaja textilis. Next base: position 59,543 of record NC_142008.1, on the reverse strand, counting down.
GGCGAGGGGCAGTCCTTTTCATCCGAGTGGTCAGCGCAGTCAGCGGCGCCATCGCAGCGGTACCCCCAGGGGATGCACTGCCCGCCGGCACACCGGTACTGGTCTGGAGGGCAGCTCAAAGGGCAGACTTCGTCCGATCCGTCCCGACAATCATCTTCGTTGTCGCACAGCCAGGCCATAGGGATGCAGCGCCCTCCCGTGCGGCAAGCAAACTCCGATTCGGCACAGTGAGAGGAGGGGGTGCCACAAGTCTCTGGAGGGGCGGTACATTGCCACAGGCCGGCCTCACATGAGCTGGATGGAGGGGACAGAACATTATTGAATCAAGGAGGATGTATAACTAGCATGCGGGGGCAGAGGGGGCTTTTCACCCGAGCCACGACGATCAGGACCTTGAGGGTCTCATGGTTCAGCTTGGGCAGGGGGGTTGGACTAGATGACCTACAAGGTCCCTTCCAACTCTGATGATCTGTTATCTGTTATATCTGTGATGGCTTGTTTTCATTCCCAGCCAGAATTAAGCTCAAACGGTTTCCCAAGATAAGCACCCACCTTTCAGTTCTGTGAAGTGCTGCCAAAAACAGAAGTATCAAATGAACTAGAAAAGAAACCAACTGAAGTACAGATGATTCGGAACTGATCGGACTGCTTTGCTTCCCACAAAGGTTTCATCATCTTGGCCTGACTTTTATCCCTTAGGGGAGGGGCAATCACCTCCCAGCCTTACTCCCAAGTCGCTCCTTTTGTCTCAGCTGCTTTCATCTTTTAGCAGCTCTGTGCATACACGCACTTTAGGAACAGGCTCCCCTGGGTCCTCTGCCTCACTGCTGCCAGACTCTGGAGGCAGCACCCCACTCCCAGGTGGTCCTGGCCCCATCTCTCCATTGGAGGCAGGACTCTCATCCGAGTCCTCCCCAGACTCCTGGACTGGCCCATGATCCTCCCCACTGTCCGATTCTGCTGCTGGCTGCCCAGGCTTCCGGCAAACCATGACACTTCATGACGGGTTACACTCCCCCAGCAACTCCCATAGCTTACCAGTTCCTGCACTCCTGTGTCATCAGCGCCCCCAGCGGGAATAAGATGCCCTCCCAGAAGCAGGGGCATTCGGACGGGTCAATGCAGCGTCCGCCTGGCAGGGAAGACAAAGAAGGAAGGTGGAGAAGGCCGAGGTCAGCAGAGGACGTGCGCCTGCGTCGGAGGGGCATTGTGTCTCTCCGTGGGGGATAGAATAGAATAGAATAGAATAGAATAGAATAGAATAGAATAGAATAGAATAGAATAGAAATAAGAATTAGGAATAGAAAATAGAGAATAGAATAGAACAGAACAGAACAGAATTCTTTATTGGCCAAGTGTGATTGGACACACAAGGAATTTTGTCTTTGGTGCAAATGCTCTCAGTGTCCATAAAAGGAAAGATACATTCGTCAAGAGTCAGGAATCATCAGGCACAACACTTAATGATAGTCATAGGGTACAATACGCAATCAAATCATACTAGGAAACAGTCAATATAAATTGTAAGGATCCAAGCAACCAAGTTACAGTCATACAGTCACAAGTGGGAGGAGTGATAAGGAGTGATGACAAGATTTAACAGTAATAGTAGTGCTAGACTTAGTAGTAGTCAGTAGTAGTAATAGACTTCCCTCCTGGTCAAGGACTGCCTTGCTTGTGTACCCAGGATGGTATACAAAAGCAACAAAGTCACAAAAAACAGGTGAAGTCCCTTTAATTCCTTCCACTTGGCTTCAAAGGTCCAATTATCATTGACTGGAGAAAAAAAAAACTCCCCCACAAACAGTTGCGAAAAGGAAAAAAATGCCATTCAGACTCAAAATACATATAAATTATAAACAGAAAAAACAACACAAACCACACTGAAGCAATTAGTGAGACCAGGCAGGATAAGCGCTTGAAGACATCCACAGATATCGAAATACATACACTGGGAAGGAAGCCAGAACTCAGATAAGAACTGCAAGACTAGAATTATTTCCACGCTTTGCTTCCAGCACTGGGCCATGTGCAGTTTGTCCTTTTAAACAGTCCTCCCAGATGCAGCCCATGAAGGGGATCAGGGCCCCTCCCTCCCCCGTAGACCACACCATTCACGTTTCTCTCTTATCTGCTCCTCCCCGCATGCCTTAGGGTGAAGAGGGGATGGGCCTGGACCTTTCTCTGTTGCTCTCATGCCCTTCCCCAGTTTCCTCCACAACCTCCGGAGCCACACTCCCACTCCCTGTTGGCTGTTCCTCCTCTCCCTTGAAGTCAGACTCCAACGGGGACATGGCAGCTTGTCTTCTGTGGATCTGACCAGAAGGTTTACAAGACTCAGCATCTTAGCTAAGGCTGAAGGTCTTGACTGCTGGTGAAGCATCCTACAACCTCCAGCTCTCTCTCCTTCCCTTCCCCTCTGTCTCCTACTCCCTCTCTCTGTCGGTCCTGTCCCAGCTTCAACCTCTACGCAAGGACGATCCTCAACTCCGTTTGGCCAAGAAAGGAATGGATTCCTAGAAGTCAAGTGGATGACAGCAGGGCAAAGCCAGAGCTGGGAATTCATGCCCCGAATTCTCCCTCCCCCAGCGAAACCGCCCCCTCCCCAAAGCACTTCCCATTACCATTCCGGTATTGGAACGGTTACCTGAAGTTTGTGGTGTGGTACGCAGCTATGTTCCGTTCTCAGAGGTCTGGCCTTGGAGCCGTGTCTCAGGAAGACACAGCGTCATTTTTCACGTCCCCCTGCCCATCCGGCTATCCCCCACCCCAGAGTTCATGGCAGACTGGCACCAAGCAGTGGCAGCTCTGATTGTGTGTGTGTGTGTGTGCGTGCATGTGTGTGTGTATTCAACCTATCCACCTAGCTTTTGTTTGGCCATGAGATCAGGGCTGAGATTCTGCCGTTCCGGACCAATTCGGGCGAACCCCTAGCTCCAATGTTCAGCTGGCTGATTCGCTCCGGCGATCATGTGTGCCCGCCCACCCCTGCGCTGCACTCACCTATATCTGCTCAGCTGATTCACGTATGTTCTGACCCAAACCCTTTTCCAATAAGACAAACAATAATCAAAGGGAACAGAAACCTTTTAATGACTTTTACGAATCCCCGGTTAAAAGGCTGCTGCGAAGTAATTAACTTTGATAAGCACAAGCCTCACCAGAACTGTGTGAGGCTGCCAAGAATCACAGATAAGAAATATTTCACAACACAAGATACCAACTTAAGATACAGGAATGTCCGCGAGGCTGAGTTTCAAAATGTCTTTGCTTCCTACAAAGAACATTTGCTTCACAGCTGCCTTTTATCTTCTTGAAGGAGGGGCCAATATCTTGCAGCCTTACTCACAAGTTGCCTGTGCTGTTGTAACTGCTCTTTCCTACGAGCAGCCCTGCACGCACACGCACTTAGCACAGGCTCCTCGGGAACCTCCTCATCGCTGCTGCCAGCCCCCACAATCTCCGAAGGCAGCAGTCCACTCCCTGATGGTCCTGGCCCCTCATCTGAGTCCTCGCTCTCCTCGGCCATCCGCACCTGCTGCCAGCTAACTACAACAACGTGGCAGAGCAGACTGCCGCGCCTCAGCTGGGTTACTTCCCCAAAGTAACATCAAAGGTAAGTAATTTTGAAAGCTGAGTGCAATTAACAAACCGGTTGTGACACGGGCAGCATTCCTAACGCTGCATAAGATCCCCTTGCTTTGATTTCTGGGAATGACACCGTCCGCAGCCAATTCTGGTCTTCTCCACCTTCCCTGCCACCGTCCCCAGGAAGGCCTTCCACACCCCCGCTCCCCCTCCTCTTCCCCGGTTGCCCCCTGGCTCTGTCCGTGGGTGCCAGACAACGCTGCCCTCCCCTTCACCCCACGACCGCTGCCCCTCTCTTATCTCACCATGCAATACTTTGCCTTCTGGACAGAAGCATCCCTCCACACAGGACGCCGTCTCCAGAGGGCAGTGCTCGGCAGGCTCCAAGCCGAAGTTCTGGCACGTCGGAGGACAGGCGGGGCCGCAGGGGTGATACTCCATCCCATGATCACACTGTAAAGCTGAGTGAGTGGAAGAGCGGGGTGAGTAAGCGGGCAAAGCCCCAGGAGAGATCGGAGAAAGGGCTTCTTCAGGGATTGGTCAGTCAGAGCGCTTCTCGGGGCTTCTGGCCCTCCCTAGTCCACCGGGGGCCATTCAGCAGGTTTGGACAGGTTCTGGCAGGCCGGTAGCGGGAAATTGTGGCCGGTTCAGAGCACTGGCAAATCCTACCGCTGCAGGGGCAAGATTCAAACGTTTTTTACTACCGGTTCTGTGGGTGTGGCTAGGTGGGCGTGGCCAGGTAACTGGGTGGGCGTGGGTTTTTTTGCAGCACTTCCCATTTTGGGGCCTTGTGGGCCTCAGGCAAGCCTCGTGGGGGGGTGTTTTTTCTCTCCTGGGGCCCAGGAAGGAAAAACATGGAGTGCGGGGCGGGGGGATGTGCCCCTCTCCCTCCATTTTTTGCCTTCCTAGGCCTCAGAGGAGCCTCCTGGGCAACTCAGTAAGACAGTGAGGGGAATCCCAGCACAACTGATCATCCTCTCCTTCCTTCCTTCCTTCCTTCCTTCCTTCCTTCCTCCCTCCCTCCCTCCCTCCCTCCCTCCCTCCTGGGCAAAGCAGTAAGAAACCGAGGAGGATCCCGGCACAGTTGATCATCCTCTCCTTCCTCCTCCCCTTCCTTCCTTCCTTCCTCCCTCCTCCTCTCCTTCCTCCCTCTTCCTTTCCTTCCTTCCTCCTCCTCTCCCTCCTTCCTTCCTCCTGGGCGAAGCAGTAAGACACCAAGCGGAATCCCGGCACAGCTGATCGTTGGAATAGCTGATTGTCGGGAGAAGAAAAAAAAAGAGCGACTGGGCAGGGAAGAATGCAGTCAGTGATGTCGGGCATATGTGCGATGTTGTGCATGTGTGATAAGCACTGACTGGGCAGGGAGGGGAGGGGCGACTGGGTTAGGGGTGTGGCGAGCCAGAAGATACTACCGGTTCGGCGACCCATGCCAAATCCTTTGCTACCAGGTTGCCCGAACCGGTGCAAACCAGCTGAGTATCATCACTACACCTCTGGCTGGCCCCACCCACCTGCTCCTGCCCTATCCTGTCCTATGTTCCCCTTCTTTTTAGCTCAGCTGATTTGTGTGGCAGAGCGGATTGCCGTGCCCCAGCTGCGCTCAAAAAACCGCTCACCTCCCCAGCGCTGACCCAGAGGGCGGCTTTTGATTGCTGCATGCACGTGCGCCAAGCAGACTCTCATGGAACTGGTAGGAAACCCTTTGGAATCCCACCACTGCCCCATCTTGGAGAGGGTCCCTTTCCTTCCCAGCCTCCTCCAAAGCTTACGGCAGAGTTCCTGGCTTCTCCAGCGGACGGAGACTCCTCGCTGGTTGCACTCCTCAGCGTAAGTTGCAACAGCCGTGCAGAGGCATTCGCAGTCCCCTCCAGAGTCACACCTGAGCAAAGAGGAGGCAGAGAAGGGGGTCAGATCAGCAGAGAGATCGGCAGAAAGTACACACACACACACACACACACACACACACACACACACACACTACCCTGCTGATCTGGGTAAATTGAAAAATAAAATTTATTGGGCAGAGCCTGGCAAAACACAGCAAAACACATAAAAATTCACCAGAACAGCCTAGAACTGTGATGGCAAACCTATGGCATGTGTGCCACAGGTGGCATGGAGAACCATTTGTGCCGGCACGCAAGCCCCAGGCAAACTTACCTCACTGCACAAGCGCTTGCCTCCCAGGTGGTTTTCAGTCCGTTTCAGGTCTTTTTGGGTCTCCCAGAGGCTCGAAGGAAGCTTCAGCAGCCTTTGGAGGCTGAAAAACAGGCCCGTTTCATCACTTCCTGTATTTCCAGAAATACCGGAAGTGACGAAACGGGACCATTTTTCGGCTTCCAAAGGCTGCAAAGGCTTCCCTCGAGCCTCTGGGAGACCCAAAAAGGTCTCAAATGGGTCAAAAATCAGCTGGGAGGCACGCAGTGCAGGTAAGGGGATGGTGGGGGGATCATGCACACATGCGCAGGGGGGCCACGCACATTACCTTCTGGGTGCTGGCACGTGAGTATGCATGCATGAGCGTGCACACAATTTTTTGGCACAGGAGCCCCCAAAGAGGAGCCACCACTGGCCTATAAAATGCGCATGGAAATATAAAACCCCATGGTGAATTATTTTAAAAACACAGCGTTCAAGCCATGCGTAAAATTAAACCACACATAATGTAGACTAGCCCTCTCGTGGTGCACCACCTGCCAATGTGACTTTGTCACGGCTAAATAGTCTATAGAGGTGCTATTCAGCCAGTTTGGACCGGTTCTCACGTACCGCTTGCAAAAATTTTGGAAGCACGCTCTCCAAACTGGGAGGAAAAAAAAAAAAGAGAAACCCACCATTGGGCCTCTACGACCCCTTTCCAACCAGCGGTCCTCTCAAAGTCCAAAATGGAGGACTTTGCTGTCTTCAAAAGAGGGTCCTTTGCCTTTGAAATGCAGACCGATGGCTGAACCTAATCCTGAGGGGAGTCATGCCCCTCTCGGAGTCTGAATCCGAGGAGGAAGACGAACAGCTGACACAGGGAGCGGGAATGTGACTCCGTTGGCTGTGGAGGAATCCGGGGAAGGGCAAACTCTGGCTGGGCAGAGCAGGGGAGAGGAGAACAAGGGAGAGGGAGTTCAGAGGAAGACCCAGGCCCACCCGCTCTTCATCCTAGGGCGTGCAGGGGGGAACAGAGAAGGGAGCAATGTGGGTTGTGTGGATTTCTCCGGTCAGGAGAAAAAAACTCTCCCGCAAACCTGCCACAGCCTTTGGCTGCAGATATTTCCAATCCAACGTTGTAACCCAGAAAACTTTCAGCTATAAATCCAACAAGGCAAAAGAAGGCAATAACTCTGGCAGGGTAAGAGAAGGCATTCCAGAAGTGAAGTGACACGGCAGTAAATCAAACCAGTTGGGAGGATACCAGGAACTCTGATAACAGCAGCCAACACTAGGTAAACTCAGCAATTGTTCCCGACAACTGCCCCTCCTTTAAACTCCCTCCCCAGGAGTGCCTTGTGAAGGGAATCAGGGCCCTTTCCTCCCCCATAAGCCATGCAACCCATGTTGCTCTCTTCTTCCATGCATGCCCTAGGATGAAGAGACGGTGGGCCTGGTCTTCATCTGAACTGCCTGTCTCTTGTTCTACCTCTCCCCTGCTCTGCCCAGCCTGACTTTGCCCTTCCCCAGTTTCCTCCGCAGCCAACGGAGCCCACCCCCCGTCAGCCATTCACCTTCCTCCTCAGATTCAGACTCCAACAGGACCGTGACCCCATCCAGGGTTAGTTGGCAGGGATGGCATGTCACCTCCTGTCTGTGCCAAGGTGAAGGACCAGGCTTAACAGCTTCAGCAAACAGGTAGAACTGTCTGCTTAAGTCGGGGGTGCCAGACTCAAGGTCCAGAGGCCTTCAGGGTACTTAGATATGGTGACCCCACAGGGTCACCCTGGAAACAGCAAAGGACTGGCTCAGGATGCTTCTGCCAGCAAAAGCAGAGCCCGGGAGCATCGTATGTGGCTCCCCTGAGCTCTGTTTTCACTGGGAGAGGGTTGCAGAAGGCTGTCACAGCTGAAAATGGAGCTCGGGAGCCCAGTTTTGGTGGAAGAGCACTTGGGCCACTGCAGATGCCCCCAACAGGAGTGACATCAAGCTGGTCACACCCATGTTGGCCATGCCCACCCCGGCGCCTCGAGTTCAAACACAATGTCGATGCGGCCCTCAATAAAGTTGAGTTTGACACCCCTTGTTTAGGTGGCGAACCCTTTTCTCCTTCCTACACAACAGGTTCTTCCTCGGAGGAAAGCTTTACCCAGGGTCCCCATCTTCCCGCCCCTGCCCTCTCCAGCAGACCCTCACTCACCCGCAGGCATCAAAAACACACCACTCGTAGAACTGTTGGCAGGGCAGCTCCTCACGGCAACGGGCGAAGAGATCCTGAAGGAGAATCCCGCAGCGCTTCCGAGCCCACGTTGCACGGTGAGAATTCACCTGGGGGCGAGAGATGTGGAGTTGTGGGAACACCCGTATCTCATTTTTCAATTTGCAACCACACACGCTCATCCAGTCCTACCAGGGAGTGAGTTTCCCCCCTGCCGACACAATCACAGGTCGTACCGTGCAGGGATGTTCAAAGTCCTCAGCGTTGACTTCAGGACACAGAAGGCTGATGCGCCAGGAGTTGCCAAAGAGGTCAGCCGTGGGTTCCACGATGCCTTGTTGGCTGGAGAAGTCATTCTCCGCATCACCGTCAAAGTTCCCGCAGAGCCCTGCCACCCGGCCTTGGAACTTGGCTTCCAGTTTGATATAGACCCGAGTGCCTGGAGAGGAAGTGGGAGGATGAGGGGTTGAGGCCCGGTGTCCTTTTCCAGTGAGCTGCTCGCTTGAGTTCAGGATACTGATTCGGGCTTAGGATCCTGAGACAAGCTACAGCAGTGTCATTTTTTTTCAAGAACTATCACATGTCAGCCATGAACAAAGCCCATCCAGACCTTCACAGTGTGAGAGGTGAGCTTTTCACTGTCAAGACTGACTTGAATGTTCACCTATATTCCGCTTTGCTCGCAACTTGACGAAGAATGGGGAAGGGTGTGGATTGGAATGCAAGGGTGGGGGGAATGGCTTCCAGGCCTTGTTGGCTCCCACCCCCTCAAGGATACCGAGAGCAGATTCCACAGCGTGATTGGCTGGTTCCCAAAAAAGTGAACAGAAGTGATTGGTGGATGTGATGGACTGTGGGAGGCCTGCAGGGAACGGGGAAATGAAATGTGCGTGCATTTGCGCAGGAAGCTCAAAGCTGGTTTCACTTCTTCTGCGCCAATGTGGATTTATTTAGTAAAGTTTTTGTTGTAATTGTTCTTCATTTAATGACCCCGTAATCCTTTTCAGGATGGAATTGGGCTGAGTGTTTACTGGCCGGATGTCCTTCCTATCGCCAATGAGCTATATTCAGCAAATATATTTCCATTGTGCCCAGAGAGAGAAATATCAGCCTCTATCCAGGACCGAATCCACAGCTTCCTGATTGTGAGGCGAGAGCTCCACCTCTTAGGCCACTGTACCACTTGGCTTCTTTTGTAAAGTTTATGCTCTTGGGAAAATAATGTCCCAGCAGTTTCTTTTTCTGGATTCGACAACTGGACAATCGACATTCACCGCACAACGGCGAGAAAAAGGTCTTCAGAGACCTCCGGGGGAATGTGACGGTTGTGTTTGCTGGAGGACACCAGCACGGACAACCTGGTTCACCTCGTCAACTGGTCCAGTGACTATCTTCAAGCCTATGATGCACAACAAGCTAATAGGTTAACCAGTCCTGGGAGTCTCATGTGTGCCGCAACCAGACTGGATGTTTTGTGCAAACCAGGTTGTACATTGAGGGAATGCAAGAGTGACAACCTTGAGATGTTCCTCGGGGATTGGAGAGACCTCCAGAAGAGGTGATCGAGGAGGCCCCAGAAGTTTAGCATAGGGGCCTCCTGCAGGGGTGGGATTCAAATTTCTTAACAACCGGTTCTGTGGGTGTGGCCTAATTTGGAGGTGTGGCTTGGTGATCATGTGACTGGCTGGGCATGGCTTGTATGTAAATATTGTAACTATTTATGTAAATATTGAATTTTTTACAAAAAAAAGAGCAACTTTTATCCAACATCAGGCAAAGCAGTCAGGCGGATTGAGTTGCTCACAGAATCACAGATTCGCTCAGAGATCCACCTTTCTGCAATCTGCTGCCTGAGTCTGCACTGAGAAATAGAAGCTTCAGTCCTAAGGAAGGTTCAGCTCTGCTTTTAGATTAGCTAGAAGGCAATAAACCCCTTGATTTCCTGCTTTCTAGCTAATCTAAATCTCCTGGCACAGCTGATAGTTGGTATAGCTGGTGGTCGGGAGGGGGGGAAGGAAAAATAGCAACTTACCAAAAATTAGGCAAAGGTACAAGTTGGATGGTGCTCATGCCAGGTAAGGAGTGAGTGGGCAGGCAGGGGAGGGGAGGGGCCAGCCAGGGGTGCTATTTTCCGGTTCTCTGAACTGCGCAGAATCATAACAACTGGTTTTATAGAACTGGTCCGACCAGGTAGAATCCCACTCCTGGGCTCCTATCTGGCTGGGAATGAGAAATGGGGCTGCCTGGCCGCACCTCACCTCCATCCCAGAGCACCGTCAAGCCCATCTGAGTGAGGAGCACCAGGAAGAGGCCGGCTCTCTCCACGGTCAACCCATTCCCGCTGTAGGTCTTGGGTGGCCGCACCGAGACGCCATTCACGGTCACGTCCTTTCCTGGTGCAAGCAGAGAGGAGGAGGATTCAAGAAGGGCACGAAGCTGCCGTGGGTATGACAGCCTCCTTACCTGCCTGCGACAGTTTACTGTTCTGAACAAGGTTTCTGAGACTGTAATTACGCACACACTTATTTTAAAAATAAAGTCTTGTTTTATTGTTTTATTTTCATTACCAGCCGGTAATCAATCTCAAACAGTCCCTTGAGATAAGCACCCACCCAGGGGTGGGATTCAAATTTTTTAACAACTGTTTCTGTGGGCGTGGCTAAGTTGGTGGGCGTGCCTTGGAGGTCATGTTATTGGCCGGGTGTGGCCAACTCAATATCACTCACATCGAGACATGCATCTCCTCGCCTGGCCTCTCATGACTGTGGGGATGCTGCAACAGTTGTAAGTGTGAAAAATGGTCATAAGTCATTTTTTTCAGTGCCATTGTAACTTTGAATGGTCCCTCCACACAAGCAAAGTACCAGCAAAGGAGGGGAAAAAACCTCCAGGGAAGTTCCAGAGACAGGGAAGTCTAGTCCTGCCAAGAATGTAATAAGGCTTAACGGAGAGGCAATTTCTGTAAGCAACACCAGAATGTTTCCTTCCTGCCTTCCTTACAGGATTAAGCCAGGAATTTCTTCTAACAACCGGTTCTCCGAACTGCTTAGAAGGTTAACAACTGGTTCTAGCGAATAGGTGCGAACTGGTAGAATCCGACCACTGCACCCACCTTTCTTCCCTGTGAGGGCTGCCAATAACAGAAGTGTCAAATGAACTAGAAAAGAAACCAACTGAAGCACAAAGAGCTTCAAGAATGAATCCGAACTGAATGAATGACTTTGCTTCCTGCAAAGGTATCATCATCTTTGCCTGTCCTTTATCCCTGAGGGGAGGAGCAATCACCTCCCAGCCTTACTCTCGAGTCACCCCTTTTGTCTCAGCTGCTCTTGCCTTCTGGAAGCTCTGCGCACACACATGCACACTGCGGGCTCCCCTGGGTCCTCTGCCTCACTGCTGCCAGATTCTGGAGGCTCCGGAGTCAGCACCCCACTCCCAGGTGGTCCTGGCCCCATCTCCGCATCGGACGCAGGACCCTGACCTGAGTCCTCTCCAGATTCCCGGACTGGTCCCCTTTCTTCCCAACTGTCCTATTCCCCTGCTGTCTGCACTGGCTGCCGGCGAACCACATTTACCTCGGAGCAGGTGAACCGTCATGCTGCCTAATAGCACTACCACGGACTTGGTGCAGGTGGTGCCACTGGTGCCGCAGGGGACATTCTCAGCTGTGATGGTGAAGGCGCCGCCATTCTCACGGACCAGGACATACTCACAGTCCCCCAGGAAGGTGTACACCCGCCCATCGAAGGTGAGGTAGTGTGGGTCTCCGGTGGCTACGCAGGTGGCTGCACAGCGGCGGCGGCTGCATTCCCAGCGTTGCTTTCTGCAGATGCTGGGGAGGGAGGAAGAGAGAGAGGATTGTGAGCCCCCCGGGACCCCTGCTCTGGGCAGAGGGTATCCTGAACAGATGTGTCCTCACCAAGTGTTGCAGTCCGTGGCGATGGTCTCGTTGGGCTGGTACAGGTGGCCATTGTGGTGACAGGGGCATTCCTCTGGTGACACGCAATGCTCATTCTGCAAGAGGAGAGAAGGGGCGTGATGGAGGGGGCCACACCCCTGTCACCCCAAAGAGACCTAGTGTCCTGCCCTCGTTGGAGTTTGATTCTGAGGGGGAGATTGAGCAGCTGACAGGGAGTGGGAGTGCGGCTCCAGTGGCTGTGGAAGAAATGGGGGAAGGGCACAGTCCGGCTGGGCATTCAGAGGAAGACCCAGGCCCACCCCCTCTTCATCCTAGGGCACCCAGGGAGGAACGGAGAAGGGAGCAACATGGCTTATGGGAGAGGAAAAGGCCCCGATTCCATTCATTAGTTACAGCTGGGAGGACAGGATGTAAGTGGGGCATTTGCACACAGCTCCTTGCTGGAAGCAAAGCGTGCATTATCTTTGTCGAGGTTTATCTGGGTTTTGGCATCCACTCAACTGTGATTGCTGCATTATCTGTTGGAAGTCTGCAATGTATCATCCTGGCCTGTCATGTTAATGACTTCAGTGTGGTTTGTATTGGTTTTTGTAAAATTTCTAGTTATCTTTACTTTGGGTTCGGACTGCATTTACCCCCTTTGTAGACTGTTTTTGGAAGAGTTTGATATCCAGCTGAGGATAACTGGACATTGGGGCCCAGGCTGGGGGCATTAAAGGGAATTTATTCTACTTTTGTGACTTTGTTATTTTTGTGTCACACCCCACGTCATCCTACCTTGCCCTGGTTAAGGGACAGGAAGAAGAGGTCCCTGCAGCAGGAAAGCAGGCCATGCTTGTCCGAGGTGAACGCAAAGATACAATGAGGGACAATTCAGATAACAGATAATCAGAGTTGGAAGGGGCCTTGTGACCTGGGAGTGGGGTGCTGTCTCTGGAGCCTCCAGAGTCTGTTGGCAGCGAGGCAGAGGACCCAGCGGAGCCTGTTCCCACTGCGTGCATGCACAGAGCTGCCAGAAGACAAGAGCAGCTGAGACAAAAGGGGCGACTCGGGTGTAAGGCTGGGAAGTGACTGCCCTTCCCTTAAGGGATAAAGGACAGGCAAAGGGACAGGAGTCTTTGCAGGAGGCAACGTTGTTCGCTCTGTTCAAATTAAACCTTGAAGCTCTGTGGGGACTTTGTACTCCGTTTGGGGCTTTTACAGTTCATATGGCACTTTAGTTGTTGGCAGTAATTCAAGGGAGAGAAAGGTGGGTGCTTATCTCGAGGGACTGTTTGGGACTCATTACAGGCTGGGAATGAACAGAATTCCCAGCTGTTGAAATAAAAAACAGTTGTTTTAACCAAGCGTGAGCTTAATTACGGTCTCTGGAAGCCTGGGTCAGAACAGAATCTCTCCCCTGCAGCAGGACAGGTGGACATTCCACATTCCCAAATGTTAGGGATGGCGTTTCTGGACTACTCACCAGGAAGACAGTGCCAGGGGGGCAGACGCAGCCATCAGAGGCGCCGTCACAGCTGAGGTTGCTCAGGAGGCTCTCGCAGGTGAGGAGGCAAGCTTTGAAGGCGTAGACCAACTCTCCAGGACAAAGGACGGCACTGGGGCAGGTCTCCTCTGTGCAACTCCAGGCCCCGTTCTCACAAACACTGAAAAACAGGAGGAAGGCAGACAGCTGACAGGGAGCCGGAGTGGGGGAGGACAAAGTCTGGGTGGGCAGAGCAGGGAATAGGAAGAACAAGGGAGAGGGAGTTCAGAGGAAGACCCAGGCCCACCGCATCTTCATCCTAGGGACATGCAGGGAAGAAGGGAGAAGGGAGAAACGTGGGTTTGCGTGGCTTACAAGGGAGGAAAGGGCCCTGATTCCCTTCATTAGCCACACCTGGGAATGAGAGTTTAAGAGACATGCAGGCTGCATGTGGCAGCTTCTTGGAGCCAACGTGAGTTTATCTTGTGTTGACTTTGCTTATCTGTATTAATGACATCTTCCAAACATTGTTGAATTATGGCTGTGCCTTCACATCTAGAATTCTTGCTGCTGCCCTGCTGGACTAATTACTCATCTTGCCTTGATTGGACTTATAGTTACAGTTTTTGTTGACCATGTTTTGGACTTGAATCTCTGCAGCCAAAGGCTGTTCCTGGGAGAGTTTTCCTCCAGCCAGAAGATAACCAGGACATTGGGGGGCAAAGTTGGAACAAATAAAGGGACTTTTATTGATTAACTGACTGTGTTTCCTTTGTGCCACGCCCCTTTGGGTCATCACACTGTGCTTTGTGCATACTTTGTGCGCAGGTGCAGCAATTAAAATACACCCTCTGTCAGCGCTAGTTTTTAGCTCAGCTGAGTTGCGGCAATCTGCTGTGCCGGGCAAATCAGCTGAACTAAAAAAGCAATGGACTATAAGAGAGGATAGGGTGGGGGCCGGAGGTGGCATTTGCCGGTTCTCCGAACAACTCAAAATGTTCACTACCGGTATGCCAGAACCGGTCCAAACCAGCCGAACACCACCTCTGCTTACGATGGCAAGGTAAGTTTAGTCACTGTTGGAAGTTACAATGGCACTGAAAATGACGTTGATGAAGAACGTTTCACTTGGAGAATTCGGCGCATGGATCTCAGCTCCAGCTTTGCCCTGTTGTCATCCACTTGACTTCTAGGAAACGCCACCTTTCTTGAGTCACGTTCGTTTCATGACTGTTTGGAAGTTGCAATGGCGCTGGGAAAAGGGACTCCGGACCACGGGCCTGAATTTCAATGACGTGGCCGTAAGGGTTGGGCGGGGGGGCGGGTTCTGCAGCATCCCCGATGACCACATAATCAAAATTCAGACGACCTGGCAACCAGTGTGTATTTACGACAGTTGCAGGGTCTCAAAGTCGCACAATTTCCCCCTGTTGAGCACGTCTGACAAGCAAAGTCACAGGTGGGATGCCAGAGTCGCTTTCACAATGGTGGGATGAATTTAAACCCTGCTGCAATTCACGTAACAATGAGGGAAAGAATGCTGGTTAAAAATGAGGCCCCCATTCACCTCACAAGCATCTCACTTAGCCACCGAAATGTTGGGGTCAATTGCGGTCGTACATGGTGGGGCTCCTCTCCGGGGGGGCAGGACGAGTCTGCCTGCCGAGATGATGTGAACCAATGGTTGCTTTCGTGGTGTGGAGACAGTAACTTGGTCCTCAACACCAATAAGACCAAGGAGCTTATAGTGGACTATATAGAAGGAACAGATCAGACATCCAGCCCTTGCTTATCAAGGGAGACCGAGTGGAGCAGGTGGCCAGTTTTAAGTTTCTGGGTGTTACCCTAAAAGAGGACCTGACCTGGTGGGGTGCCCCCATTGCAGCCCTGGTCAAAAGGGCCCAGCAGAGATTATACTACTTGAGACTGCTCAGGAAACAACAACGGAATGAGAAACTGCTGGTGACCTTCTACCGCTGCACCAGGGAGAGTATCTGAACTTCCTGCACACCTGTGTAGGGTTTGCCCATTGCACCATGGCAGATCGGACAGCCACTCCAGAGGGTGAATGTCATTGCCCAGAAGATCATGGGGTGCCCTCTCCCCTCTTTGGAAGAGCTTTATAGCTCCCGCTGCCTTAAGGAAGGTCAAACCATCCTCAAAGATTCACCTCATCCTGGGAACCCTTTTTTTGAACTATTACCATCTGGCAGACGGTAGAGGACAATAATAAAAACAAGGACAAATAGGGCTGAAAAACAGCGTCTTTCCCAGGGCAGGAGCTCTTTTGAATTCTGCTGTATGGTGCAATATTAATGCAATATCAGGGGTTTCCAATTCAATGTGTGGAGCGTGAAGGATGTTTGTGTTTATTTTCATGATCATAGTGTGCCCTCAGGATGATGTTTGATTTCATCGTACGAGGTGCAAGGACAATAACGTAAACTAAACTAAACATCAATGACTAGCTGTTCTTCGCAGGGCGTGAGACATTCGACTGAGGCGGAGCCTTTCCAATCTTTCAGTCCCAAGCTATGCCCGCTTGATGATAGTCTCTTGGGCCACTCACGTTCATCCCTTTGGTCCCCCAGAGGCCTTCAGCTTCCCGGCAACTGTCCACCAGGGTTGGTCTCCTGGTATCAGATTAACAGAGTTGATTAACAGATTAGCAGAGTTGGAAGGGACCTGGTAGATCATCTAGTCCAACCCCCCTCTCGCCCAAGCAGGAGATCCGACACCATTCCTGACAGATGACAATCCAATCTCTTCTTGAAAGCCTCCAAGGATGAAGCTCCCGCAACGTCTGTTCCATCGGTTGATTTGTTCTCACCATCAGAAAATTTCTTCTGAGTTCTAGGTTGTTCTAGATCCTTGATGGCGAATGTGTGGCACATGTGCTAGAGGTGGCATGCAGAGCCTTCTCTGTGGGCACACGTGCCATTGCCAGGTGCTCTGATGGTTTCTGATGCACCAGCTGCCCTTTGGGTTTCTGCTGCTCCGGTGCACGCAAAGGCCAGCTGGCTTTCAGTTTCCGGTGCTCCGGCGTACACACCTGCACTCACACATTCCAGTTTGTGACTCAGTGCCGAAAAGGTTTGCCATCGCTGTTCTAGGTCCTATCCTACTTGTAGGGTAGCCAGGACACTCCTATCCACAAGAGCGACACTGTTGTGGTTTGCCAGCAGCCGGTGCAGATGGCAGTAGAATTGGACAGTGGGGAAGAACAGGGACCATCTGGGAGTCTTGGGAGCACTCGGACGAGGGTCCTGCATCCAATGCAGAGATAAGGCCCGGACCACCTGGGAGAGGGGTGCTAACTCCAGGGCCTCTGGAGTCTGGCAGCAGCAAGGCAGAGGATCCAGGGGAGCCTGGTCCCAGCGCGCATGTGCCCAGAACTGCCAGAAGGCAAGAGCAGCTGAGACAAAGGGGTGACTCAGGAATAAGGCTGGAAGATGATTGCCCCTCCCATAAGGGATAAAAGTCAGGCCAAGATAACAAAACCTTTGCAGGAAGCAATGTTGTTCGATCGGTCCTGAGTCCCCCTTGAAGATCTCTGTACTTTGGTTGTTTTTTCTTATACTTTGGTTGGTTTCTTTTTTAGTTAATTGGATACTTCTGTTTTTGGCAGCATGCCACAGAACTGAAAGGTGGGTGCTTATCTTGTTGGACTGTTTGAGCTTAATTCCGACTGAGAATGAAAACAATTCCCAGCGTTGCAATAAAAGAGGTTTTGCTTTAAAAACAAGTTTGAGAATAATTACGGTTTAGGAAGCCTGGATCAGAACAGAGACAGCTGGAATCGCGTGGCAGAGACAGTCAATGAAATCAACCTATCCTGGGACGTAGAGACAGACAGGTCACAGGGTGATTTCATCAAACATCTCTTAGTCACTCTGTCGAATCACTGCGATGCAAACGGCATGGGGGGGGCGTGCCAGCTGTGGCAGCACAGAGGACACTAGAACACCAGCGCACAGATTGCGGCTGTAGCCCTGTGGGTGAAGGACGTTTCTCCGAGGGAGATTTGACCTATGGGCCAATGCCAGAGGTGGGTTTTCAATTTCTCTTCCTACCAGTTCTGTGAGCAATTCTATGTGCACATGCCTGAAACGCACTCCGACGCATATGCGCGTGGGGCTCAAAGACCGACCTTGGTTCAAACAGGGGTGAGTAAGTTGAGCTGGTGTTTTCAGCTCAGCTGAGACATGGCAATCCACTCTATTGTGCGAATCAGCTGAGCTAAAAACAAGGGAATATAGGAGAGACCAGGGCAGGTGGGCAGGCTTAGTCAAAGGTGGTATTTGCTGGTTCTCTGAACCAGTCAAAATTTTCGCTACCGGTTACACCAGAACTGGTACGACCTGGCTGAATACCACCTCTGAGCGGATGCCGTTTTGGTCCTGAAATATTTGGGGTGGCAAACGGAGGGGGGAGAAAAAAAATGAGGACAAGGAGGAAGAGGAGGAAGAATCTGGAAGAAGAGGAGGAGGAAGAGGAAGAAGAGGAAAAAGAGGAAGAGAAGGAGGAGGACAAGCGGGAGGAATAGAAAGCTAGAGGGGGGAGGAGGAGGAGGAAGAGGAGGAAGAAGAGCAAGGCAAAGAGGAGAACAAGGAGGAGGAGTAGAAACCTAGAGCGAGGAGGAGGAGGAGGAAGAAGAAGAAAAGGAGGAGGAGGAGAAACCTGGAGAAAGAGGAAGAAGAAGAGGAAAAGAGGAAAAGGAGGAAGAGAAGGAGGGTGAATAGGAATAGAAAGGAGGAAGAGGAGGAGGGGAAGAAAAAGAAGGAGAGGGAGAGGTAAAGTGGGAGGAAGAAGAAGAATAGAAGCCTGGAGGAAGAAGTGGCAGAAGAAGGGGAAAATGAGGAAGACAATGATGAGGAGGAAGAGGAGGAAAAAGAGGAAGAGAAGGAGGGGGAGAGGAGGACGAGAAAGGAGGAGGAGAAGAAGGAGAAGGAGAAGAAGGAGAAGGAGAAGAATAGGAACCTGGAGGAAGAAGAGGAAAAGAAGGAAGAGGAAGAGGAAGAGGAAGAGAAAGAAGAAGAAGAAGAAGAAGAAGAAGAAGAAGAAGAAGAAGAAGAAGAAGAAGAAGAAGAAGAAGAAGAAGAAGAAGAAGAAGAAGAAGAAGAAGAAGAAGAATCTTGCAGCTATTCAGGTAGTTTCTCTATTTCTATATGAGCGACTGACTTCCCCACTCCAAGACCTGAAGACAGAACAAACCGGTGTAAAGCAGGACTGCTGAGTCTCCTTCTGGCTCCATAGTTCTGAGAAGTCTACCTCTGCCTTCAGCCCCCGCCAGTTACCACAACTTAAGCAAGACTTAAGCCTCACTCCTCAGGGGATCTCCATGCAGACCGAAGCACTGGAACGGTGCACGTTACAAACCCAGGATGCTCCTCAAACCCCACTTGCAACCTACCAGCTGTTGCAACTCCTCTGGATCTTGCTGCCGGGCGGGTGAGCCTTCTCGTGGTGGAGGCAAGGACACATGGCCGGCTGGATGCACTGCCCTTCGTGGTCCAGCACCAGGCCATCTGGGCAATTGCACCCAGCCACGCAAACAGGCTGGAGGTCCTCGCAGGCACCATTTTTTTCCACGGGGAGGTCGGCGCAGGTTCTTCCACAGGGGGTGGTGCATTCTCGGTAGACCTGGCCCCCGGAGCACTGCACCGCTGTGGAGAGAGACAGAGAGAAAGGCCACGGGGTGTGGATTCCATCCTGAATATCCACTGCGGACATGCCGCCAAGATGTCGTTATGAGGGGACGAGATGGCTAGGGGGCAGGAGCAGATTACTAAAGAGAGACTGGTAGACTCGTGCTTGGAAAAGAGACCACCAGGAAATCCCAAGGCAATGAGCATCGCTGCTGTGGTCAAGAAGACAATTTAGATGTGTTCAAGAGGGTCTCCCCCACCTAAGCACAACCCAACCCAACCCAACCGACCCACCCCACCCCACCGCAACTGACCCAACCTAACTCAACCCAACTGACCCAACTCATTACAACCCAACCCAACCCAACCCAACCTCCCCAACCCAATCTAACTGACCCAACCCAACCTAACCCAACCTACCCAACCCAGACAACTCAACTGACCCAACCCACCCCACCCCACCCAACTCAACCCGACTCACAGACACATTTCTGGCAGAGTTTGGGGGAGAGAAAGAAAGACTTCTGCAGCTTCTGCTGCTTTCCTTGCATGAAGCCAAAAGTTTCTCTCTCTCTCTCTCTCCCTGAAAATGGAGCTGGAGACGGAATCCTGCAATCCCAAATAAAGAATGATTGATCTCCACGAAAACGGGGTGGGGGTATTTTCCTGCAGACTTTTTTTTGGGGTGGGGGGTTCCCAGGATTCTCTGCTCCGCAGGATTTAAAATGGTGACTTTGGTGGTCCCTGAGGTCTGAAAGGTTGGTGACCCCTGTTCTACAGCAGGGACCCACAACACGCAGGTCGTGGCCTATTCAGAATCGGAGCCACGCAACCGGCAGGCGCTTGTGCTTCCACGCGCAGCTTCATGGATGGGAGTGAGCAGGCAGGCTCGCCTGTCACTCGTGGAAATGGAGCAGTGCATGCTCACCCGCTGCTTGTGTGGAATCGTTCCCCTCTTCCCTCTGAAGCCAGAAAGAAGAAGGAAGGAAGAAGGAAGGAATGGAAAGAAAGAAGGGAGGGAGGGAGGGAGGGAGAGTGGAAGGGAGGAAAAGAAGGAAGGAGGGAGGAAGAAAGGGAAGGAGAAAAGAAGAAGGGAGGAAAAGAAAAGAGGGAGGGAGGGAGGAAAGAAAGGGAAGGAGAAAAGAAGAAGGAGGGAAAGAAAGGAGGGAGGGAGGGAGGAAGGGAGGAAAGGAGAGAGGGAGAGAAGAAAAGAAGGGAGGGAAGGAGAAAGGGAAGAAAGGGAAGGAGAAAGAAGAAGGGAGGAAAAGAAAGGAGGGAGGGAGGGAGAAAAGGAAGGGGAAAAGAAGAAGGAACAAGGATGGGAGGAAAAGGAAGGGAGGGAGGGAGAAAGGGAGGAAAGGGAAGGAGAAAAGAAGAAGGGAGGAAAGAAAGGAGGGAGGGAAGGAGGAAGGAAGGGAAAGAAAAGAAGGGAAGGAGAGAGGAAGGAAGGAAGGAAGGGAGCAGAAGGAGACCCCCTGCTCCAGGGACACTTACAGCAGAAGCTCTGGTTCCTCCAGGCCACGAGGGCTCCCTCCTGGGCACAGTGATGGGCATAGGTGGCCAGGGCACCACAAAGACAGTCGTCCCCGGCTGAACAGCTGCAGACGTCCTCCAGGCACAGCTGGTAGAAGGGCTCCCGCTCCACCAAGTTGTGACAGGGCTGGCGAGAGGGGTTGGGTGGGATACGACGGTTTTTAACTGGTTCTTTGGGCGTGGCACGGTGGTCATGTGACTGGGTGGGGGCGTGGCTAGGCAGTCAGGGGACCAGGTTGGCCCAAAAGAGAGGAAACGTTCTTGAACAATGCTCTCGGGAGCCAGGGAGGGCGGTTGGACTAGATGACCTCCGAGATCCCCTTCCAGATCCTGGATGGCTGGGCTGTTTTGAAGCATCCTCTGAAGTTGCTGTCTAGTGCCAGGGTTTTGGGTCCTTCCTTCCTCTCCTTTTTCTCTCTCCTCTCCCTCCCTCTATCCACCCGTCCATATCTCATTCGCTTTCCCTTCCTCCTTCTCCCTTCCCTCCCTCTTTCTATCTTTTCTCTTTCTTTCTTTCTTTCTTTCTTTCTTTCTTTCTTTCTTTCTTTCTTTCTCTCCTTCTCCTTTCTTTCTCTTTCTTTCTCCCTTTCCTCCCTTCCTTTCTTTCCTTCTCCCTCCCCTCCCTCTTTCTTTTCTTTCTTTTCTTTCTCTTTTTCTCTTTCTTTTCCTTTCTTTCTCCTATCCCTCTCCCTCCCTCTCTAGGTGTGGTCTTACTATGGATGGGTGGATGGATAGATAGATAGATAGATAGGTAGGTAGGTAGGTGGGTGGGTGGGTGGGCGGATGGACAGACTGAGAGACAGACAGATACACATTGATATAGATGGATGGATGGATGGATGGATGAACAGACGGATGGACAGACAGACAGACACCTAGAGTACTGCATCCAGTTTTGGTCACCACACTATAGAAAGGATGTTGAGACTCTAGAAAAAGTGCAGAGAAGAGCAACCAGGATGATTAGGGGACTGGAGGCTAAAACATACGAAGAACGATCACAGGAACTGGGCCTGGCTAGTCTAGGGAAGAGAAGGACCAGGGGAGACATGATAGCGGTCTTCCAATATTTGAGGGGCTGCCACAGAGAGGGGGAAGACGGTCAAGCTATTTTCTAAAGCACCTAAAAGCACCAGACAACGAACAATGGATGGAAACTGAACAAGGAGAGACTCAACCTTGAAATAAGGAGAAACTTTCTGACAGGGAGAACAATCAACCCATGGAAGAGAAGTTGCCCTTGGAAGTTGTGGGAGCTTCATCACTGGAGGCTTCCAAGAAGAGGCTGGACGGCCACCTGTCAGAAATGGTATACAGGGTCTCCTGCTTGGGTGGGGGGGTTGGACTAGATGACCTACAAGGTCCCTTCCGACTTTGATGGTCTGTTATCTGAATGTGTGGAGATGGATCTGCTTACGTTTGAAATGAAAGAGAAAGAAAACTTTGGATACTACTGTCGTGGCACAAATGGTTAGAGAATAGATACCAAAAAATAAGAAGAATGGATGAGTGTACTTAATCTAAGGGACCTTAAGAAAACGATATGGCAGATACATACAATATACTGAATAAATATATAAGACGGAGAGAATTATAGATACAGAGAATACTTATTGGTTGATGTATATAAAATATAAGGTGATTTATATATTTTTAATTTTTTTTCCAAATTTGTACTTTACTAATTTATTTGATTCTTTTTATTAGTTTTTTTAATTGCTTTTTATTTTTATTTTATTATTATTTTTGTTTTAAAAATGGTTTTACATATTTGTGTATGCCACCATAGGCGAATAGGCGGCAATATAAGTAAAATAAAATATTAAATTAAATGAATAAATATAAGATATTTATATTTTCACGGCCCCTACAGACCTCTTAGGAAAGTGGGGAGGTCAACAGTAGACAGTCTGAGGTTAAAGTTTTTGGGGTTGGGGGAAGAAACCTTTGCTCGTAGGCCCCTCCCAACAGCAGCCCCCCCGCCCTCCCGCAGTCTTCCTCGCTCACCTGGAAGGGCGCACCGTGAAGGGCCGCGCAAGCCGCCTCCGCGTACTGCCGCCGTTGGGTGTAGGTGCTGCAGGCGTCGAAGAGGAGACCGGCGGTGGGGGCGCAGGCGGCGGGCAGCTGGAACTTGCGGGCGAACGCAGCCACGCCGGGCTCCACGTCGCCCTCCGGGGTGGTGAACTCGTCCTGCTGGTTCCAGTTGTAAGTCCCACAAAGGCCACGGACCTGAAGGAAAGCGGGCGAGAGCCAGCCCAGGAGGGGCGCGACATTACGCCGGGCATCTGGAGCCCGCGACTGGGTCTCATCCAGAAGTTCAGTGCTTATGGATGGGGTGGGATTTACTGCACCTTTATGGCAAGAGAAAAGAGGGAAGGAAGGAAGGAAGGAAGGAAGGAAGGAAAAGAAAGAAATGAGGGAGGGAAAGACAAAAGAAGAAGGAAAGAATAAAGGAAGGAAGGAAAGGAAAGGAAAAAGAAGGGAGGAAAAAAAGAAGGAAGGAAAAGAAAGAAGAAGGGACAGAGGGGAGGAGGGGAGGAAAGAAGGAGGGGAGGAGGGAGGGAAGGAAGGAGAAAAGAAAAGGGAAAGAATAAAGGAAGAAAGGAAAGGAAAGAAGGGACGGAGGAAGGAAAAGAAAGGAAGGAAGGAAAGAATAAAGGAAGGAAGGGAACCAAAGGCGAAGGAAGGAAGGAAGGGAAGGAGTAAAGAAGAAAGGGAGAGGGAGGGAGGAAAAGAAAGAAGGAAGAAAAGAGAGAAACGGGAAGGGAATAAAGACGAGGGTAGGTCAGGAAAGGGAGGGCAGGGGAGGGGAGGGGAGGTAACGGGGAGGGGGAGGACTCCAGAAAGAGAAGGACGCTACTGTGCAGATCGAAGCGCCAGGAGGAAGGAGGTTCCTGCCCCACACCTTCCTGTGCCCAACTGCGAGTCTGGTTTTAAATGAATTCCTCCTGGCCCCTGGGGACCCCTCCCCAGAAGAAGCCCCCTGTCAGGGTTCCGACGGAAGCCCTCATCCAGTCGTGAGCCTCGAGCCAAACGTCAAAAGAAATCCAATGATTTATTAGGAGCAACACTTTCCCCAAGTGCATGTTGGCCATTTATCACCCGTTTCCCTCCTCTTCCTTCCAGGGTGTGTCATAAATCGCGTTCTCCAACCGGAGCATCTTGACGGCTGGGTGACGCCTTGGTGAGGCATGCGTGGAATGTACTTCTGGAATTTTTTTTAAAATTTAATTTCCTTGCTGCTCCTTCAGTGTCCCGTCCCCCCGCTCCCCATGGCAACTCGAAAGGAGGCCAGGGATGCTTTACAAGTTGACATCCTCCCGAGAACTCACCTTGTGAGCGAAGCTGGGCTGGAGAGTTATGTAGGCAGCCGGGAACTCCAGGCCCCACAGCAGGTGAGCCCCAAAGGCCTGGAGGAGGAGGAAGGCGGAGGAGGCGCGGCTGACGGTCAGGTCGGCGTTGCTGAATGGGAGGGCAACGTCCTGGCCGTTCACCGAGACGGACCCTGGATGGCGTGGGAGGAAGAGTCAGAGACGGAGCAAGGTGACTGGGTGCCCAGCAGGGAACGAGCCCCCTGGGGAGCAGTACTGGATGGAGGAGGGGGTTTGGTGATGGGGAGGAGGAGGAGAGGAGGACTCTGTGGTCCTTGGCACTCTGTGGGGTTGTTGGTTTTCTTCTAAATGTTTCTTGACCCAACTAGAAAACATCATCAGTGCTAGAAGGGAAAGGAGGAGGAGGAGGAGGAGGAGGAGGAGGAGGAGGACAACAATGACAACGACTCTGTTCTAGGTGCTTTGTGAGGTTGGTGGTTTTCTTTAGACATTTCTTAATCCTACTAGTGAACATCATCAGTGTGAGGAGGGAGGGGATTGTGGAAAGGAGGAGGGGAGTGGGGAGGGGGAGTGAGGGAGGGCTCTGTGAGCTTAGTGGTTTCCTTGCAGACATTTCATAACCCAGCTAGGCAATGTCATCAGTGCTACAAAGGTGGTTTGATCTCTGTTTACGTACAATTGCTCGGCCTGCCAGTATTGGCAGGAGTGTGATTCCCCCTCCTACCCTTGATTGGTATGGGTTTTTTTTCCTTGATTGTTTGTCTGGTGTTAATCTCTGCTTATCTGATTTTCTCTTGGGGCTCTCTGAGCTGGGCGGTTTCCTTGCAGACTTTTCATGACCCAACACGGGAACATCATCAGTGCTAGAAGGGAAGATCTTTTGTGGAGAGGGGGAGGAGCAGGCGGGACTTTGGGGTGTCTTTGTTACCTACCAAAGGTAGTTGCCCAGACCCTTAGTCTCACCTGAGAAGGACAGCCAGGCCGAGGTTTTATGCACAGTGACAGTCACAGCCCGAAGACAGCTGACAGCACCCTGGTTCCCGCATGGTTCGTTCTCTGCCTGGATCTGAATTTTCCCATCAGCAAAATCCTGCGGGAACACAGATCATCCTTGACTTAAAACCAGTGGTGAAGCGAGTCTCCAAAGGTTCACTTAATGACGGCAGTGGTCACTGAACGACCTCAGCACTCACTGTGTCAGGATTCCGGCAGTTACCCCCATTTCAATCCTAAGTCTCAAGCCAAACTTTCAAAACTTCCAAAGGATTTATGGGGAGTGAACATGTCTGGCACTGCCTGGGTACAGCCAACTCTGGAACTCATCATTCATTGTCACCCTTCACCCTGGTTTCCCCACCCCACCCCATGGGTGTGTCATAAATCATATTCTCCAATGAGACACATCCATAGCCAAGAGTCATCAATCATGTTCTCCAATTAGAATTTTTGCGCGACAGAAACTTTGGTCACCTAGTTACTATCTTTGAAAACATTTATGGAATGCATTTTGAGTTTCCAAGCTGCTGCACTGCTCCCCTCTCCCTTTCCGTTGGCAACTCTAAGAAGACCAGTGTAGACGTTTTTTATGAGTTCTAAGATAGCATTCACTCTCTCTGTACCCCCGTCAGTTTCAGGGTGATGGGTGGACAACAGACAGTTGCCTGGAAACTATCTATGAAAACATTTATGGAATGCGTTTTTGATTTCCAAGCTGCTGCACTGCTCCCCCCTCCCTTTCTGTTGGCAAAACTAAAAAGACCAGAGAAAGATTTGAGCTGACATGCTGAAGGACTTCAGCGTTCATTTAATGACCATCAAAAGAAAAAAAAATCATGTGAGGGCCTCGACTGACTGCCTTTGTGACCTACAGGCAGTCCTTGACTTATGACAATTCGCTTAGTGACCCTTAGAAACTGCCGAGGCACCGAAAACAGAACCGACACCCTTTTAAAAAAAACTTACAACCATTGTAGCATTCCTTGTCACATGGTCAACATTCAGACATTCCACAACTGACTCATACTTACGATGATTGCTGTCTCCTGGGATCACCTTCTGACAGGGAAAATCAAGGGTGTGGAACTGAGCCCCTTCCCCTCCTGTGTGTCCTCACCTGCACCAGGATGTAGTGGCAAACCCCACGGAAGGAGTAACGCTTTCCATCGAAAGTCAAATAATGGAGACGTCCATGGAGGACGCACTCGCCGGCACACCGATCCTGTGAGCAGACCCACTGACCCCCTCGGCATGTGCTGTGGGAGCAAGCAACAGGTTGCTGTCTGAGTGGGGAGAGGGTCTTCAGTGCTAGAAGGGAAGTGGGCAGGAGGAGGAGGGAGAGGAGGAGGGAGGACTGTGGGGTCCTTGGGGCTCTCTGAGCTGTGTGGTTTCCTTGCAGACATTTCATGACCCAACTAGGGAACGTTATCAGTGCTAGAAGGGAGGGAGGTGTGGGGAGGGGAGGAGGAAGGGGGAGGAAGAGGAAGGAAGGAAGGAAGGAGAGGACTGTGGGATCATTGGTGCTCTCTGAGCTGGAAGTTCTCCCCCCATTGTTTGGGCACCCAGTCTCGAAGTGACCAGGGGGGAGGCTTACCACTGGTTGCAGCGCTGTTGTAGTGTCTCTCCTGGGTGGAACTTCTGCCGTCGGTGGAAACAGGGACACCGGCTTGGCGGGATGCAAGACCCTTCCTCTAAGTAGAGTCCCGGGATGCATTCACAACCGCTCACGCACTCCGCTCGGCAGTGCTCGCCGTCTGCCATGCCCACCGCTGCACAGCTGGGCGGGCAGAAGGAGACGCAATCCGTGTAGCGCTGTCCGGGGCCGCACGGCTTCTCTGTGTGGAAGTGGGACCAGAACAGAGGGATTGAATTTGGGGGGAGAGCAGGAGGCCCTGACAGAATCAAGAGAATGATAAAGTTGTCGGGTGGGCCGGTTTAGGCCGGTTCAAGTGAACCAGATGTTAAATTTACATACTTAGTGGAACCGACCGGGTGGCCCCAGCCACTCCACCGCGGCCCTCCTAGAGTCCCCCCGCAGCCCATTTTGGATGCAGGTAAGAGTGCAGGGTCCACGCGGAGGCTCTGGGAGGGGGAAAATGTGGCCCTTCTGGATGTTCCAGAAGTCCACAAACTGGAAGTTTCCAGTTTCCAGAGGGTCTCCAGAGCCAAGAGAGGCTGTTTTTGCCCTCCCAGAGGCCTGAGGGAAGCCTCCGGACTCTGGGGAACGTGACAAATGGCCCTCCCGGAAGTTCTGGTAGGCCACGCCCACCATGGCCACACCAACCCAGCAACTGAGCAGAGAGTTTTGAATCCCACCCTTGGACCTTGGATGTCTTCTAATCTGACCCCGCTCTGCTCTAGCAGGAGACCCTGACAGAATTAGAGAGTTGGAAGGGACCTTGGGAGGTCTTCTAGTCCAACCCACTCTCAGGCAGGAGAACTCCCTCCCTCCCTGTCTCCCTTCCTTCCTATGAGGACAATTAACCCGTGGAACTGCTTGCTCCAACACTGGAGGTTTTTAAGAAGAGACTGCACAGCCACTTGTCTGAAATTGTAGAGGGTCTCCTGCTTGAGGAGGGGGCTGGACTAGAAGACCTCTAAGGTCCCTTCCAGCTTCTATTCCGATCAATTTCCCAAAGAGAGAGGGTCTCTCCCCCCCCAAAGACAGCCTGTGGGGCAGTAGCCACTCAGGTTCTTCGCAGGGCGGGTAGAGCTCAAGGTCTTTCGGGAGGTTTGAGCGTTTCACTCCTTACAATCGCACCATCACCTTGGAAGTGTTAAGTTTGGGGTGGGATTCTACTGGTTCGGACTGGTTTGGCCGAACCCCTTGATCAAAAGTCAACTGGTTCACTGCGACTACCATGTGTGCCCACCCGCCACCCACCTGTGCTTTACCTATCTAGATCACTTCAGCTGATTAGCGCAGCCCAGAGGATTGCCACTTCTCCGCTGTATTACTTGACTTTTGCACACGCGTGTCAGGCAATCCCCGAACCAGTATAAAACCTGGAGAATCCCACCCCTGTCCGGAGACCTCACTGCACCCCCTTCTGCCCTGACCTGCAGCCCCTTACCACAAAAACCGGCCCTTCTCCAGTTGATGAAGACCCCGTGTTGGGCACACTCCCGGGCGTAGCTGGCAAAGGTCTCGCAGGCGTCAACAGGCCCTGCCCGTTGGCTGCACAACAGATACTTGCAGGTATCGTAGAAATTTTGGGGGTCCACCTGACAGGGAGGAGGAAAGGGCAAAGCCTCAGGAGAGGTAGGCTGGCTGTACTGGTCATCCTCAACTTACAGCCATTCGTTTAGTGACCATTCGAAATTCCGATGGCAGTGTAAAAAAAAGAAGCGTTTTTCACAGGGCCGTTGCAGCATCCCCATGATCAAAATTCAGATGTTTAGCAAGTGACTCATGGTTGTGATGGTCACAGCGTCCCGGTGTGTGTGTGTTACACGATCCAGGGGCGGGATTCTACCAGTTCGGACTGGTTTGATAGAACCAGTTATTCTGATTCTGTGCAGTTTGGAGAACCAGCAAATCGAGCACCTGGCTGGCTCTTCTTCCTGGGCCCCAAGGAAGCCTTCTGGAGCAAAAACACCCCCCAGTAGGGTCCCCTGAGGCCCAGAAGGCCCCCAAAATGGGAGGGGGGTTGCTGCAAGAAAAGAAGCCACGCCCACCCAGTCAAGTGACCACCTAGTCACACCCACCTAGCCATGCCCATAGCTCCGGTTGTTTCAGAATTTGAATCCCACCCCCGACGCGATCCCCTTTGGGCCGCTTCTTGACTAGCAGAGTCAAGGGGAAAGCTAAATTCCTTTTAACAACCATGGGATGAACAGGAGGGATTCCTTTCACCAGGGTGGGAAGAAAAGCCGCAAAATCCAGGGAGATAACACGCTTCCCGAACGTTTCGCTTAGCGACAGCAATGTAGAGTCATAAGCGGAGGACTGCCTCTCCAGTCATGGCTGGGGGAAAACACCTGAAGTGTGTGTGTGTGTGTGTGTGTGTTTGTGCACAACTGACTCCTCACCTGCCTGTGACATTGGCTGAAAGGACTAGAGAACAACTTTTGGCAAGTCGCCCTGGCAACCTCCTGAACATCGTCGTCCGGCACCGTGTCACAGTGGTGTGGTTCCTCCGAGGCGTCTCGGCACAGACTCTGCTGCAGGCAAAGAAAGAATGTAATGGTTGAATGAATTAATTTTAATTGGAATAAAATAGAATAGGTGGTTTCCAGTTCCCGGTCCATGGACCAGTGCCGATCTGCAGCTTGCCAGCAACCGGTTCGTGGAAACCAGCAGCGCATGCACAAAAATGACATCGCAGAATCATTCTGCAATTAATCCCGTCACAAAAGTGGCCAGAAAACTCATTCAAATGGGGCCTGTAACCAATGTCTCGCTCAGGGGCGGGATTCAAATTTCTTAACAACTGGTTCTGTGGGCTTGGCCTAATTTGTAGGTGTAGCTTATTGGTCATGTGACTGGCTGGGCGTGGCTTGTATGTAAATATTATAAATATTTATGTAAATATTGAATTTTTTATTTTTAAAAAAGAGCAACTTTTACCCCAAATCAGGCAAAGCAGGCAGGCAGATGGAGTTGCTCACAGAATCACGGATTCACTCAGAGATCTACCTTTCTGCAATCTGCTGCCTAATATTTGCTTACAAGCAAACTCACAAAATTAACTCACAACACACTATGTATGTAAATATTGATTTTTTTTAATTTAAAAAAGGGGCAACTTTTACCGCAAAGCAGGCAAACTGTTAGGCATCCAGAAATTGTCCATGGTAATCAATCACTCTGACACAAGTATAATCTCCAATTGATTTATTAGGAACAGCTCTGGTACGTCTATTGAATTTCCAAACTGAAAGTCATTTTCAGCGCATTTCACAAAATGCACCTTCTCTCCTCCTACTTCTCACACTTCATTAATCACAAGAACCAATTAACTGCAGCTGGAATTGTTTAATGCGACATATGAAATGAACTTTCCAACTCCTCCACCCCCCTTTGCTTATAACAATCTTGGCAGCTGAATCTCAGAGCTGACAGAAAGCAGGCAGGCAGGTGGAGTTGCTCGCAGAATCACAGATTCACTCAGAGATCCACCTTTCTGCCATCGGCTACCTGAGTCTGCACTGAATAATAGAAGCTTCAGTCCTAAGGGAGATTCGGCTCTGCTTTTAGATTAGCTAGAAAGCAAGAAATACCACGATTTCCTGCTTCCTAACTAATCTAAATCTCCCAGCGCAGCAGAACAGCTGACGGTCAGGTGGCGGAAAGGAAAAACAGCAATTTACCAACCCAGGCAAGTTGGATGGCGCGCATGCCAGGTAAGGAGTGGCGCAATTTGCTGGTTCTCCGAACGGGGAAGAATCATAACAACCAGTTCTATAGAACCAGACTGACCAATAGAATCCCACCCTGGTCTTGCTCAGCAACAGAAATGTGTGTGTGGGCGGCCCTCTGTTGCCATTGTAACTTGAGGACTATCTGTGATTGGGATGCAACCAACTGCAATACCCTCAAGAACCTGGGGCCGAGCCCCGCGGAGACCTTGTTGCCACCTCCCAAAGCCCCCCACCCCCCCGCATCCACGGGGTACCTACCAGCCTGGTCTCTGGAATCCGCCATGAATTGCCAAAACTGGCCGCCAGCATGACCAAATCCCCTTCCACGCGTTGGAAGTCATCTGTGGGCACAGAAAGGGGGAGGGGCTGGCTCGCGAGGGGCTTGCTCAGAGCACGGGGAGGAGAAAACAGCCGGTAGCGGGT
Organism: Pseudonaja textilis; assembly: GCF_049901715.1. NCBI lineage: Eukaryota > Metazoa > Chordata > Lepidosauria > Squamata > Elapidae > Pseudonaja > Pseudonaja textilis. The sequence goes on along the minus strand of NC_142008.1, from coordinate 28,918 downwards.
TGGGAGAAGGGAAGGGGGCTTCCTGTTTCTTTAAGTCACCTTGAGAAGCTTAGGATACTGGGAAGCTCTCTGGACGTGCCCACCATCACCCCCCACCCCCAAAAAATTCTGCTGCAGGGAAGGTGGCGGAACAGCACTCCAGATAAATAAGATAAAGGAGTAAATAAGGAAGAACAGAATTTCAGAATAATGGAATAACGGAATAGCAGATTAATAAAAGAGCAGAATAACGGAATCGTGGAATAACATAATAGCAGAATAGCATAATAACAGAATTGCGGAATTGCGGAATAGCAGAATAACAAATTCAGAATTATAAAATAGCACAGTAGCAGAATAACAGAATAGCGGGAAAATGGAATAATGGAATTGCAGAATAACAGAATAACAGAATAGCAGAATAACAGAGTAATGGAATAGCAGAATACCAAATAACAATAGCGGGATAATGGAACAGTAGAATAGCAGAATTGCAGAATTACTGAATAGCACAATAGCAGAATAACAGAGTAGCAGAATAAGAGAATAATGGAACAACAGAATAGAATAATTGAATAGCGGAATACCAGAATAATAAAATAATAGAAGAGCAGAATAACAGAATAATGGAATAGTAGAATAACGAGCAGGAAAATGGAATAAGGGAATAGCAGAATAAGGGATTAATGGAATAACAGAATAGCAGGAAAATGGAATAATGGAATTGCAGAATAAGAGAATAATGGAAACAGAATAGCAGAATAACAATTACAAAATAGCACAATAGAAAAATAACAGAATAGCAGGAAAATGGAATAGCAGAATAACATAATAACAGTATTGCAGAATGACGGAATTGCAGAATTACAAAATAGCACAATAGCAGAATAACAGAATAGAAAAACAGAGCAGCGGAATAACAGAATAGATGAATAACAGAATAGCTGAATAGTGGAATAGCAGATTAATGGGATGGAATAACAGAATTACAGAATCACCAAATTGGAAGGCACCATGGAGGTCTTCTAGTCCAACCCCCTTCTCAAGCAGGAAACCCCACATGATTTCAGACAAGCGGTTGTCCAATCTCTTCTTAAAACCCTCTTCTTTAAAGGGCTCCATTGGGGGGTTCTCAGGGGTTTTCCAGGGCTCCCTCTTCCATTTCTGGGGGGGCGTATATTTGAATGGGAGGCCAGGTCCCATCCTCCTGGGCCTGGCATTCAGACGTCCATCTGCCTTACCTGCAGGGTTGTTGTTGTAGATGCCGCACAGCCCCCGGGTGGTCCCTTGCAGGGCGGTGCCAATGGTGATGTACACCGTGCTGTGTCCGTCAAATTTCACCCGGACTCCCAGGCCACTGTCCACAAAAATAAAGTCTCCCAGCCACCAGATGCTGATCCCTGGAGGGAGGAGGAGGAGGAGGAGACAGTCAAGTGGGGAGAGAGACAAACTGTGGTGTCAGGATTCCGGCGATTGCCCTAATTAAATCATGAGCCTCAAGCCGAGCTTCAAAAGAATCCCAAAAGTTTTATTAGGAGAAACATGCCGGCATTCTCCTAAATGAAGCCAACTCTGGCCTACGAAATTCACAGTCACCTGTGGCCCAGTTTCCCCCCTCCCTCCTGGGTGTGTCATAAATCATATTCTCCAATTAAGTATGTTCATGGGCTGGGTGTCATCAATCACATTCCCCAATTAAGAATTTAAGCGTTGACAGTGGATTGGAAATATGCCTGCCAGCCTGGGACTCTCCAGGCTGCAGCAAAAGGACCCCTCCCTTCCCTGACCGTCCCCCCTCCATACACCCAGTCCTCACCCTTTCGCAGGAGAGGCTCCCTCTCAGGCACCACGATGCCATTAAGCGAGATGTTGCGGCCGTGAACCGTCACCGAGTCGAGTCCAAAAAGGATGCGGAGATCCTACCAGACAAGGAGGGCGGTGAGGTTGGAGGGTCTCGACCCACTCCCCTCCTCTTCAGCCCACCCAGGTTGGGGAGGTGGTCCCCGGGCAAGCGTTCTGTGCAAATAGTCCTCGACTGACAACCACAGTGGAGCCCCAAATTTCTGTCGCTAAACGAGACACCCATTTAAGCGGGTTTTCTTCATTTGAATGACTTCTCCCGCCACCGTTGTTAAGTGAGCCAGACAGTTGTTCAGCAAATCTGTTTTCCCCAGGAAGGCCAATTGTCCTGTGCAGACCCCGCCCCCCTTACCCGTTGACACTGGCCCAACATGCAGCCCCCGCTGCCGGATGAGATGTAGACAGCCCAGGTGCCATCGGAAGCCGCAGCCAGGATGTAGGTGCAGTTCCCCACAAAGCGGAAATGTTTCCCATCGAAGGTGCGATAGTGCAATCCGTCCCAGGTGAGACAGGTTGCAAAGGGGGGATTGTGGTACTTTTGTCGGGCCAGAAGCACTGAGTGGGCGGGTGGGCGGAGCAGAGACGGCGAAGCCACGGCCCCTGGGGAGAAATCGGCTATCAAAACGATGGCGCCCAAGTAAGAAGTTTTATATTTTTCTACAAAGATCATCATCATATATATATATATATATATATATATATATATATATATATATAGAGAGAGAGAGAGAGAGAGAGAGAGATCCTGGATCTTGTGCTATAATCTCCTGGGTCGTTTGTTTTGTAGTGATCTTTTTTTCCATTAGCCTCTCGTGTTTTAACAGCTTGGATAATGAGTTGTGTGATGGACTCGTGAGTTCTTTTCTTGTGGTATCCTGGGTCCTGCATTGTAATCTCCTGGGTCATTCATGTTTGATCTCTTTTCCACAACAAAACTTACAAGGCCATCACACAGCCCATTATACCAACATCAACTCCATCAACCAATCAAGAGGAAGCAGCACAGCCAACCAGCCCAGCACACCAGCCCCCCCAACCACCAGTATTTATAGAGAGATGGCAGCTCCGATCACACACTGCTTGCACTGGCACGAAGCCAAAAGCACCAGCCTGAGGATGGTGAGTGGGACCTCGCCGAAACGTCGCCAAGATACTCTTCACCTTACATGGGAAAAGACCCGAACACACCTAGACCTACATATATGTCTGTGTCTGTGTTTTCTTAAGTTTTCGTGGGTACTTACATGTATGGCATTCAGCTTTGCTCAGGTATTTTCCCACGTCACCGTAGTTGTGCTTTTAAAGTTGTAGCAACGTTTCGGCAGAATCTCATCTGCCATCATCAGGCTTCTGTATTGTGTTCCTCTGTGAGTCAGACTTTCACAGCCGTTTCTGTTTTAAATTTGGGGCTAGCCTACTGCTGTGCCAGAATGGTTTTTTCTTCATCCTGATTGGTTGGGAGTCTTGGTCTGTGTTTATTGGTCTTGGAGTTTGCTGTGTTCCGCTTGATTGGTGTTTCTAATATCTTCTGTCTGTTTTGTGGCTTTTTTGTGTCTTGATTGGCTGACAACATTGTGTTCCTGTATTGGAGGCTTTTAGTGCAGCTTGGCTCCGAGTAAATGGCGGCTATCATTTATTAGGAACCTAGGTTTCATCTGGGTGCCTGGTTGGGGTGTGTTTGAGCTGGAGGTATCAGGGGGTATCTGTTTGTGCCCAGGTGTTTGTTAAAACTGAAACAACTGTAAAAGTCTGATTCACAGACGAACACAATACAGAAGCCTGATGATGGCAGATGAGATTCTACCGAAATGTTGCTACAACTTTAAAAGCACAACTATAATGACGTGGGAAAATACCCGAACATGCAAGCATCAGCCAGCTACTCACAGCCTGAGGGCCAACTGACCACGTCGCAGTAGCAGGCTGCGTCCCACAGGTTGAGGACTACTGTCCTAGTGGAACTGCACAAAAATAAACACCTTAAGCATACCTACACGCACACACACAAACACATGTCCCTCAAGTATTCCCCTAGAATCAGCATGTAGACATTTTGACATCCTGGACAACTCACCTTTATAAAACACTGTAGCTGTACTCCATTTCTTTGTAGTTGCCACATTTCTGTGTTGCTGCCCCCTTGCTTTTAGGAATACATAAACCTGCGTTCCTCGCAGCTGTCAGGATCTCATTTTGATTTATTCTCGCACTGCGCTGGCTCGAGTTGGACCTCCAAATTATTCCTTGGGTAACTCCCCCATCCCCATAAAATCCAACAGCCCCCATAAAATCTGGGATTGCGGTGGGGGGAGGTGTCAGGTCAGGCAGCAAAGCCCTTTGAGCCTTGCTATCCTGCCATTGCCTCGGCCTTCCGGGACTTCTGCGGTTCAGACCTCAGAACTGCAAATCCCAGGACCCTAGAGTTGGAGGGGGACCTAAGATGTCATCTAGTCCAACCCCCACCCCTTGTTGGCCTTGCAATTCCAGGGGCTCACGGAAGCCTGCCCCATTGCACCTGCCTAGAAACCCCCCCACTAGGGGCCAGATCCCTTGAGAGAGGGGTCGCCACTGAACAAAGCCACCCCCTCCACCGACTGGCAGGGGTCCTGTGTGAGAATTCTCTTGCTGGTCTCACCCGGCATTCTTGGCCTGAGTGCAGCGGATATATCTCAGACGCGTCTCACCCATGGATCCTTTCTCTCCTCCCCGCAACCCGGCGAGGGAGGGAGGGGCCTGGCCAGGGGTGGGCTGCAACCGGTTTAACAACTGGTTCCGTAATGTGCAGCATTCCAACAACACCAATTCGAACCTCTACAGGGCAGCCCTGGTGAGTTAAACAGCGAAATCCACTGTGCCACGCGAATCCACTGAGGTGAAAATGATGGAAATATAGAGCTGGAGGGGCGGGGCCTGTTGAGTGTTGGAACAGCTGGTTCGCTAAATCTGCTACGAAGCATCATGGGCCCTGGCGCAACTCACCTTTCAGGGGCCCCCTAGAGCAGGTAAAGCAGAGCCCGGAAGTGGCATTTCGCCAACTGCGTCCCCAAGGGAGGCTACAGCATTCAGACATGCTGACGAGGGAGAGGTTTTGCAACCCGGGACCATCCTGGCACTGCCCGGAGGAGAAACAGGAGCCCACTGACGCCGTTCCTGCAAAGCAGAGCCCAGGGTGAGCATCAGATTCACACAACCAGACCCCACACAGACCGAGTTCACTCATTTTATGTGTGTGGGGGGGGGAGGTGTCCTCGACTTACGACCATAATTTTGGCCCCCAAATTTCCATCACATTTGTTAAGTGAGCTTTGTAGGTGAGCAGGGACTTTCCGTAGAGGAGCATCTTTTGAGTGATGGGCAGATACAGATAGTCCTGGACTATGACTGCAATTTTGAAGCGCCACATTCCCGATGCTAAGTGAGACATTGTTTAAAAGAGAGCTTGGTGGGTGAGGAGGGACTGAGGTCGGGCTGCCCCATTAGAGGAATATTTCTGGAGTTGATGCGCAGATTTTGATGGTCCTCAACTTACGACCACAATTCTGAGCCCCAAAGTCCCCTTACTAAGTGAGATATTAGTGACGGGAGTTCGTCAGGTGAGCAGGGACGGAACTGGACTGCCTGTAGAGGAGCATTTCTTGAATGGTGGGCAGATACAGGTCGTCCTCGACTTACGACCACCACGTTCCTGTCACTAAGCGAGACATTGGTTAAGTCAGCTTTGCAGGTGAGCAGAGACTGAGCTTGGCTGCCCCGAGAGGAGCCTTTCCCGAGTTGTGGGCGGATAGAGGGGGATCCTTGACTTATGACCCTAATTTTGAGCCCCAAATTCCCGTCACTAATGTTCAGAGACATTTGTGAAGTGAGCTTTGCAGGTGAGCAGGGACTGCCCGTAGCACCTTTCGAGTGATGGTCTTTAACTTATGACCGCAATGGAAATCACACATTTCTGTCGCTAAGTGAGACATTGGTGAAGTGAGTTTTGCCTCATTTAACTACGTTCTCTTGCCCCGGTCATTAAGCGACTCATGGCAGGTTTTAAGTGAGTTCCTCCTGGTCGTCAAAGGAATCCCCACTGCCGTTGCTCATCGCCAAAGTGGATCGCCAGATGCGGCGATGGTCGTAAATACAAATCCGTCAACGAGCCTCCGGATTTTAGGGACTGTTCGGGCGTTAAGTGCAAACCATAGTCGCCTCTTTTCGGGGGGATGCTGCAAGGGTAAGACTCAAACCACCCCCTCCAGGCCCCCGTGGTATTTTTTCCAGGCCTGAATGGTCACTACGGGAATAGTTCATAAGTCCGATGACCGCCCGTCTCCAAAGACAACGTCCTGAGGAAGAGGAGGAAGACTTTCCCCAGCCACCGCCTCCCCCCGAGTTCCTCACCCTCACTGCAGTGGGGCCCAGTCCATCCGTCACAACAGGCACGCACCGTCCGATTCCAAGCGACGGGCCGGGGGTCCTCGTTCCTGTTGGGGGTGGGGTGGGGTGGAGTAACAAAGAGGGTGGAGACCGAACAGGCAGACATCCAACTGGGTTCCAAAACAGGTTGGGCTTGCACCTGTCCAACAGGAGAAGCTCCCCCCCATTCCCTCAGTCCCTCGCATGGGTTGTTGAACCTCCCGTGCTTTGGCAGGCCTGGGGTCAGTCTAGAGGACCTCGGCGTGTCCCTTCCAATTTTTTTTCTTTTTGGGGGTAAGAATTTCACACGTTTGGTATATTTTTATATCAGCTTGTCAAACCCAAGGGGGAATTAAAGAAAAACTAATGGAAGAGTAAGGGAAGGGAAGAAAATACGGGGTGGGGAGGGAAACCTCGGAGGTCATCTAGTCCAACCCCCTGCCCGAGCCAGAGACCCTTTATAGAATGACACAGAGTCAGAAGGGATCTTGGAAGGTCTTCTAGTCCAACCCTTTGCTGGAGCAGAAGACCCTTACAGAATTCCAGAATCAGAGAGTTGGAAGGGACCTCGGAGGTCATCTAGTCCAACCCCCTCACTGCCTCACCATCCGGGGCGTGTCTCACTTGTAAATGTAGCACAGGGTCCCCCCTGGTTCGGAGTCTCGGCGCGTCCGGTCCCGGTCGAGGTGCCAACCGGCCATGGTGTAATGGTAAACCTCCACGCAAGGCACCACGTCTTCCCGTCGGACGCTCACCACGTCTTCCTCCCGCACCTGGACCAGCCTCTCACACCAGCGCCTGTCAGACAGGATAAAAACACAGCCCCGGAGTTGGGGGTGAGGTTGTCCGGGGCAGAGGGGTTGTGTGTGTCTATCTAAAATAAAACTTAAACTGAAGCTGCTGCTTCCAAAACTCACAATTGTGAAATTTCCTATATGTAGCCTTGCTTAGGAGGCGGAAAGGAGACCACCAGGAGATCCTGGGCAAACTCCGAAGTCATGGCAAGCTCCCAGCAAGGAGGCAAGGAAAAGGTTTCCCAGGGTGTGCAACCCAGGGGTGGGACTCTCCAGGTTTTAACCGCCGGTTAGGTGATCGTGAGCAACTTGCAACGCGAGTAACCCAGCTGAGAAGAGGCAATCTGATACGCCGCGCTAATCAACTGAGTCTATATTGGGAGGTAAAGCGCAGGGGTGGGCGGGCTTACATGATAAGTCACAGCGAGACGGTTCGCTGCCTGCTGATATTCGGAGCAAACGCTTCAGTCGAACCGATCCAAACCGGTTAGACTCCCACCCCTGGATGCAATCGAGAAGGAGCGGAATTCCGTCGCTCGCCCTTTCTCTGGCCCAGAGAGATTCGAACGGAAACCTGCGATCCCATCGTTGCCTGTGGTGTCTCGCGAGGGGGAGAACATGGGAGGACTCGGGTTGGCTTCCATCCTTACCCATCATCCACTGCCAGTGTCTGCCAGATGGAAAGCCATGCCAGGATGCCCAGGAATTTCCTGGCGCGTGGAAAGACCGCTTGCCATATCTCCGAGACAAGGCCCATGGCGGGCGGCCGGTCCCTTGGTAGGGAAAAAAGTGGTTGAAAACAACTAGTCAAGTTGCTAGTCCTCTTTGAGGTCGGTCTGGAGAAGCTGCCGCTCGGGAGAGCAAAGCCATGCCCAATAATAATGCAACAATAGGGAACTGAACCCCCAAATTCTATCGCTAAGTGAAAGGTGAACTTTGCCTGAACTGGCAGCCATTTTAAAAGGTCTGGACTTCAACTCCCAGAATTCCCCAGCTGAGCATTATTTCTCATCCGACAGCCATTTTAAAAGGTCTGGACTTCAATGCTCACAATTCCCCAGCTGGGCATTGTTTCTCAACCGGCAGCCATTTTAAGAGGTCTGGACTTCAACTCCCAGAATTCCCCTGCTGAGCAATGTTCCTTGAGAAACACCCCTCAAGCAGGGAATTCTGGGTGTTGAAGTCCTTTACAGTTGGAGAGGACCCCTCTCTTAAAGTGCTGGAAACAGGCACTGTGGGGGGTGAGTTCTCCGTTCTCCCCCGCTCCAGATTCTAGCGGGAAATCCCCCCTGGGGCCAATTCCCACCTCCGAGGTCCCTTCCAACTCTCTTATTCTGTCCTCTGTAAGGGTCTCCTGCTCAAGCAGGGGGTGGGACTAGATGACCTCTAGGGTCCCTTCCAAGCTCTCTTCCGATCCATTCCTTGATGGATTGCTTTGGGAAAGGAGCCCAAAGAAGAAAAAACACCCTTCCTCGCTATCCCACCCTCTGTTTTATACTGCCCCCCCCCCGGGTTCCCCCTTCCTACCTGGAGGGGAACGGCACTCTGCACATGCTCTGGAGGCCCAGATTCCGAAGAAGAGCAACGAGGGAATGCCTCTGGGCGAGATTTATAACCCGGCTTGGGATTAGGGTGGGAAGCATCTGGAGGAGCTCCGATTGGAGGGCTGCCGCCCCACATTTTAAAAAATGGCAGGGGGGGGGGCTGGTTAGGGAAGGAGATTCGTCCGGGCTCTGTACTCCCCCCCTTCTTCCTCTTCCTCCTCCTCCTCCTTATTAAAACCCCAAATCGGATTGAATTGGATTAAAAAAAGGATTTTATGCAACGGCCGGGAAAGTTTTTCATCTCCTGTGAGAGTTTTTAGCCATCCTGGTTTCGTCATTTGGTGGGGGGTGTGTGTCACTGAGTTCCCCCTTCTTCCACAGGCGGGTTGCCCCTCACTCAAAAGTCCTGTTTCCAGGGGTATCTACCCCCGGCAAGAATAGCAAGGATGTTCAAGGACAAATCGGAGAAATGTTGGAAGCGTCATCAGATACCTGGATCGTATTATTATAAGCGGTGGACGGGTGTGGAAGCTAAAAGATGTTGGACTAAAATACACACAGGCTTGGGGGGAGAAAATGACAAAACAGCAGATAGACTTAAAACCAGAGACATTTTAATTGGGGATTTTATCCGAAGGTTATAGTAAAGAAATAACATAAGTGATGATTAATGTTTTAACCGCAGCTAGAATTGTATTTGCTCAAAACTGGAAAAGTGGAAAAAAAACCCGACCGAAGAGGAGGCAAGAAAGAAAATAATGGGATGGGCAGAAATGAGTAAAGTGACGTTAGCAAATAGAGAACAAGAAGACAAAGAATATTATAAAATTAGGGACTTATTTTATCAATGGTTAAATAAGAAATAAAATACAATACAATATAAATGCAATATTATAGTGGAGATAAGACAATGTAATGATATGTTATAATTGACTATAATGAAATAAATGATGTGAGTTTTGTAAAAGTTGAAACTTGCTCGAAAAGGATGATGTGAATTTACAATTAAAGTCCAATAAGGAGTTAATAGTAATAGAATATGCATAGTTGATCTATATAATATAAACTTTAATAATGTATCTAGGATAGAGTGTTGATATTGTGCACAAGAAGATTTCTACCAACTGACACACTGTACAATGGAAAGGTGGTTTTGTGTTTTGTGTTTATGTTTGTATTTGTTTATGTTTGTGGTTAGAAAATAAAAAAAAATTGGAAAAAAAATAATGCAATGTGCGGAAATGAGTAAACTGACATTAGCAATCAGAAAGCAAGAAGAGAAAGAATATTATAAAATATGGGATTTCTTTTATCAGTGGCTAGATAAGAAAACAGGGAAATGAAATATATTATAATAACATAATATAATAGTAAAGATAAGATAATGAAGTTGAGATTTGCACGAAAAAGATGATGTGAATTTATAATTATAGTCTAATAAGGAGTTAATAATAATAATAATAACAACAACGACAACAGTTCCTAGGTCCTTGGTTAGGACTCGAGTGTTGAACTATCAACCAGCCCCAAAGACTGTGAATCTCACTAAAGATTAACCATTAATAATAATAATCTATCTTAACAGTTCTTAGGTCCTTACCAGGTCCAGGCTGTGAATCAAATGGAAGATTAAATAATAATAATAATAATAATAATAATAATAATAATAATAATAATAATAATAATAATTGCATAGTTGATCTATATAATATGAATTTTAATCTAAATTTAGAAGGGAAAGACTGGTGAAATTGTGCCCAAGAGATCTGTACCAAGCAATACATTGTACAATGGAAAGAAGATTTTATTTGATGTTTCATGTTTGTATTGGTCAATGTTGGTGGTCAAAATAAATAAATAAAATTGGGGGGGAAAAGTCCTGTTCCCCCCAAACCCATCCTCAGCCAAGCCCCCCCCCCCGCCCCCACCGGCGATTATCAGATTTAGGATTTTATATTAGGAATAAAGTAGCTGAGCTTTTAAAAAATATTTGGCCTATTCAAGAGAAGGATTGGGTGGGTGGGTGAGGGGACATGTTGGCCATCTCCCCATATTTGGGGTCTGCCCCAAAAGAAGGGGCCCGGGGGTGAGGTGGGGGTTTCCACTCGTTTTCTAAAGTCCCAGGAGACGGAGGAACAAACCGAGGAGAGAAGCAGCTTGGAAGGAAGGAAGGAAGGAAGGAAGGAAGGAAGGAAGGAAGGAAGGAAGGAAGGAAGGAGGGAGGGAGGGAGGGAGGGAGGGAGGAGGGAGGGAAGGAAGGAAGGAGGGAGGGAGGGAGGAAGGAGGGAGGGAGGGAAGGAGGGAGGGAGGGAGGAAGGAGGAAGGAAGGGAGGGTGGGAGGGAGGAAGGAAGGAAGGAGGGAGGGAGGAAGGAGGCAGGAAGGGAGGGAGGGAGGGAAGGAAGGAAGGGAGGAGGGAGGGAGGAAGGAGGCAGGAAGGGAGGGAGGGAGGGAAGGAAGGAAGGGAGGAGGGAGGGAGGGAGGAAGGAGGAAGTAAGGGAGGGAAGGAAGGAGGGAGGGAGGGAGGGAGGGAAGGAAGGAAGGAGGGAGGGAGGGAGGAAGGAGGGAGGGAGGGAGGGAAGGAGGGAGGGAGGGAGGAAGGAGGCAGGAAGGGAGGAGGGAGGGAAGGAAGGAAGGAAGGAGGGAGGAGAGGGAGGAAGGAGGAAGTAAGGGAGGGAAGGAAGGAGGGAGGGAGGGAGGGAGGGAAGGAAGGAAGGAGGGAGGGAGGGAGGAAGGAGGGAGGGAGGGAGGGAAGGAGGGAGGGAGGGAGGAAGGAGGCAGGAAGGGAGGGAGGGAGGGAAGGAAGGAAGGAAGGAGGAGGAGAGGGAGGGAGGGAGGGAAGGAAGGAAGGAAGGAAGGAAGGAGGCATTTCCTGACATTGAGGACAATGAACCAGGGGAACTGCTTGCCACTGGGAGGCGTAGGGGGCTTTGTCGCTGGAGGTGTTTAAGAAGAGACTGGAGGGATGCTTGTCTGGAATAGTATGGGATTGCCTGCTTGAGCAAGGGGGTTGGACTAGATGACCTTCATGAAAGGTCCCTTCCAGATAGGATAGATAGATAGGATAGGTAGGTAGGTACATAGAGATATAGATAGATGATAGATAATAAGGGAATGAGACAGACAGACAAACAATGAGATAGAGAGAGAATGAGACAAACACGGTGTTATAGATAGATAGGTAGATGAGAGACAGAAATACACAGAGAGAGAGAGAGAGAAGAAAATGAGACAGACAGAGGATAGATATATCAATAAATGATAGAGAATGAGATAGAGAATGAGAGAAACAGACAAATGAAATAGAAAGGGGGGGAGAATTAGAGAGAAAGAATCAGACAGACAGACATTGAGATAGACGGGGATAGATAGATAGATAGATAGATAGATAGATAGATAGATAGATGAATGGATAGATAGATAGATAATGGATAGAGATAGATCTATAGATGATAGATAATGAGCGAGAATGAGAGAGACAGACAGACAGACAGATAAATAGATGATAGATACATACATGGATAGATAGATAGATAGATAGATAGATAGATACATCAATAGATAGATTGATTGGTTGATAGATACAGAGATAGATAAGATAGATACATACATGCATAGATAGATAGATAGATAGATAGATAGATAGATAGATAGATAGATAGATAGATAGATAGATAGATAGTAGATAGATAGATGATAGATAGACAGAGATGTATAGATATAGACATATAGGAGAGAGAGAATGAGAGAGACAGACAGACAATGATATGGATGATAGATGAAAGACAATAGAGAGATAGTTACATAGACAGACAGATAATGAGAGGCAGGCAGGCAGGCAGGCAGACGTGGTTCCCTGGTATGGAGCCTCCTGCTTCAACAGGGGGTTGGACTAGATGACCTCTGAGGTCTGGATCTCAGCTTGACTTATTCTTGGGAGACCCCACCACCCACTCCCAACTCGAGTCGGAGACACCCCACCCAATTCTTCCTCTGACGCTTTCTGGACCCCACAAAAACTGGGGGTGGGGGTGTCTGGTAAGTGGGGGGAACAAAGGAGGCATTCCGAGGACAAAAGAGGGGACTGTAACCAGGATCTGTCTTGGCGGGACCCAAACTTGCCCCCCCCTCCACCCCCCCACTATCCCAGGTCTATAGACGGACCTGGGCTAAGCCTCCCTTCCTGGACCCGGCTTATCCCTTCAAAGAATTTGGAGTCTCCGCAGGTGTTTCAAACTGGGGAAGGCAGATGAAAAGACCCGTTAGGCCTCCAGGGATGGTCCGAGAAGCGGAGCTGGGAAGGTCCCTCCTGGCAACCTGATAGATGATAGAGATAAAAGGATGGATGGGTGGATGGGTGGATGGATAGAAGGATAGGTAGGTAGGTAGGTAGGTAATGAGAGATAGATAGATAATGAGGGAATTATATAGATAGATAGAGAGAGAGAGAGAGAGAGAGAGAGAGAGAGAGAAATGAGAGAGGGAGATAATGAGAGAGACAGAATGAGATAGACAGAATTAGAGAGAGAGAGCTAATGAGAGCGATGAGAGATAATGATACACACGCACGCACACACACACACACACACACACATACAGAGAGCGAGAGAATGAGAGAGAGAGCGATAATGATATAGACAGACAGACAGATGAGAGAGAGAGAGAGAGAGAGAGAGAGAGAGAGAGAGAGACAGACAGGGAACCCTGGTATGGGGTCTCCAGCTCCAGCAGGGGGTTGGACCAGATGACCTCGAAGGTCCCTTCCCACCCTGTCATCCTGATCCTGTACCCTGGAGATGGGTCCACTCTGACGCACATTCCCAAGACAGCTTGGACATCAAACGTTGGGCCTCCTGCCACTCCAGCGGGGGTGGGGGGGCACACACAAACCCCACTTCTCTACCCCCTTCCTGGTGGGTCCAATCACACTTGGCAAAGAAAGAGAGAAAGAAAGAGAGACAGAAAGAATGACAGAAAGAAAGAAAGAGAGAGAGAGAGAGAGACATAAAAGGAGACAGAAAGAAGGAAAGAAGACAGAAAGAAAGACAGAAAGAGAGAGAGAAAGAAAGAAGACAGAAAGAAGGAAAGAAAGACAGACAGAAAGAAAAAGGAAAGAAAGAAAGAAGACAGAAAGAAAGAAAGACAGAAAGAAATAAGACAGAAAGATAGAAAGAAAGAAAGAAAGAAGACAGAAAGAAAGAAAGACAGTAAGAAAGAGAGAAAGAAGACAGAAAGAAAGACAGAAAGAAGGAAAGAAAGACAGACAGAAAGAAAAAGGAAAGAAAGAAAGAAGACAGAAAGAAAGAAAGACAGAAAGAAAGAAGACAGAAAGATAGAAAGAAAGAAAGAAAGAAGACAGAAAGAAAGAAAGACAGTAAGAAAGAGAGAAAGAAGACAGAAAGAAAGACAGAAAGAAAGAAGACAGAAAGAAAGAAAGACAGTAAGAAAGAGAGAAAGAAGACAGAAAGAAAGACAGAAAGAAAGAAGACAGAAAGAAAGAAAGACAGAAAGAAAGACAGAAAGAAAGAAAGAAAAAGAAGGAAAGAAGACAGAAAGAAGGAAAGAAAGAAAGAAAGACAGGCAGAAAGAAAGAGAGAAAGAAAGAAAGAAAAAGAAAGAAAGAAGACAGACAGAAAGAAAGAAGACAGAAAGAAAGAGAGAAAGAAAGAAGACAGAAAGAAGGAAAGAAAGACAGACAGAAAGAAAGAAAGACAGAAAGAGAGAGAGAAAGAAAGAAGACAGAAAGAAGGAAAGAAAGACAGACAGAAAGAAAGAAAGAAAGAAAGAAGACAGAAAGAAAGAAAGACAGAAAGAAAGAAGACAGAAAGATAGAAAGAAAGAAAGAAAGAAGACAGAAAGAAAGAAAGACAGTAAGAAAGAGAGAAAGAAGACAGAAAGAAAGACAGAAAGAAAGAAGACAGAAAGAAAGAAAGACAGTAAGAAAGAGAGAAAGAAGACAGAAAGAAAGACAGAAAGAAAGAAGACAGAAAGAAAGAAAGACAGTAAGAAAGAGAGAAAGAAGACAGAAAGAAAGACAGAAAGAAAGAAGAAAGAAAGAAAGACAGGCAGAAAGAAAGAGAGAAAGAAAGAAAGAAAAAGAAAGAAAGAAGACAGACAGAAAGAAAGAAGACAGAAAGAAAGAAAGAAAAAGAAGGAAGGAAGGAAAGAAGAAAGAAAGAAAGAAGACAGAAAGAAGGAAAGAAAGAAAGAAAGACAGAGACAGAAGGAAAGAAAGAAAGAAAGACAGAGACAGAAAGAAAGAAAGAAAGAAAGAGGGAGGGAGGGGCTCCTTTGCTTTTCCCTTTTAGGGGGGCGCGATGGCCCCCAGCTGGGGCAGAGGGCGGGGGTGCTGGGCCGGAGATTTGGGGGCGGGGCCTCCCTTTCTCCCTCCTCCCCCGCCCTTCCTTTCTCCTCCCCTCCCCTAGCCCCGCCCCTCCGGCCCCGCGCGCGGCCTTCTGGGCGCTGTAGTCCGGCGGCCTTGTCTTTGCGCCCCAGCCCAGCCGTTTCCGAAGCGGGCCCCAGCCGGCGGGTGGCGGGGGTCGAGGGGCTCTTCCCGGCCCGGCGGGGTCGCCACTCCGCCCTCCTCCTGCCCTCCCCGAGACCCTCGGAGGCTCCTTTCGGGGGCCCTTGCAGGGTAAGGCGGGGGGGTCCCTTGCGGAGGGGGTGGAGCGCCGAGGAGGGGGCAATCGAGACCCCGCTCGGGCCCCACCCAGGCCGATCCTCCCCACCCAAAAGAGGGAAGGTGGGGGGAGGGAAGAAAGGAGCTCCGCCCTCCAAGGTCCGGTCCAAACCCGGGTCCCGGGACGGGAGACCACCAGGAGATCCCGGACCCGGCTTTCCTGAGGGGGCTCCTCCCTGGGTGGGAGGGGTTTCTGGGAGGCGCAGGGGAGGGGTGTCCTCTCGTGGCGCCCGCGGGGCCTTCTCTGGGTGCGGAGGGGGCTTTGATAGGGCTGCGGGGGGAGGAGGAGGAGTGGAAGGGGCTCTATTGGGTGGGGGAAGAAGTGGGGAGGGGGCTCTGATATGGCTGGAGAGGGGTCTCTGTTAGGGGTGGGGAAAAGAAGGGAGGGGTCTCTATTGGGTGGGGGATGGGTCTGATACGGCTGAGGAGGGGTCTCTGTTGGGGTGAGGGAAAGAAGGGGAGGGGTCTCTGTTAGGGGTGGAGGAGGAGTGGGGAGGGGGTTCTACAAGGGCTAGGGGTGGCAGAGTGGGGAGGGGTCTCTATTTGGGCTGGGATTGGGGAGGGGCTCTATTGGGTGAGGGGAAGAAGTGGGGAGGGGGCTCTGATATGGCTGGGGAGGGGGCTCTATAAGGGCTGGGGGCAGAGTGGGAAGGGGTCTTTATTTGGGCTGGGGGCACCAAGGTGGGGAGGGGTCTCCATAGGGCTGGGAGGGAGAGCTTCCTTCCTTCCTCTCACAACCTCCCTTTTGCCTTTTTCTTCCTTTTTCCTCCCTTTTCCCTTTCTTTCCTTCTCTCTTTCCTCCCTTTTCTTCTCACAGCCTGCCTTCTTTTTCCCTTCCTCATTTTTCTTCCTTTCTCCTTCCCTTTCCATCCTTTCTTTTCGGCCTAGCTCCTTCTTTTTCTTCTCTGTCTTCCTTTCCCCCTTTTCTCTGTCTTTTCCTCTTCTCGCCCTCCCTCCCTCCTTCCTTCCCACCTTCCTTCCTTCTCTCACAGCCTGCCTGCCTTCTTTTCCCCTTTCTCGTTTTTCTTCCTTCTTTTCCTTTCCATTTCACTTTCTTTCCTTCCTTTCACTCCCTTCCCCTCCCTCCCTTTTCCCTTTCTCATTTTTCTTCATTCTTCCTTTCTTTCCCATCCTTTCTTTTTATCTCCCTCCTTCCCTCCCTTCCTTTTCTCTTTCTCATTTTTCTTCATTCTTCCTTTCTTTCCCATCCTTTCTTTTTCTATCTCCCTCCTTCCCTTCCTTTTCCCTTTCTCATTTTCTTCATTCTTCCTTTCTTTCCCATCCTTTCTTTTCCTGCTATCTCCCTCCCTCCCTTCCTTGGTAGTCTGGCCACTCCACCAGGAGAAGACAAGGGTAGGAGCACTGACCGATCACCCTGCCCTAAATCGGGGGTCTCCATCTCTGCCCTCTGGTATCACCCAATGTCGGCTGGTTGTACGGAGAGCGCAAATGGGCTGTCCTGGGCAGGGAAATGGGACGGACAGGGTACACCCCGAATCCTAATTTTGCCTCGGCCTCGTTTCTTTCAGGTGCCAGCGCGGCACGAGGACCTCTCTCTCCGCTTGGCTCCTGGGCACTGGTGTAGCTGGACGGTGCGGGACGACACCATGCGCGAGAATTACGGCACTGCGATCGCTCTGGGTAAGTCGGGAGCTGCTCTCCCCCCACCCTAATTTTTCGGGATGGGAGACTGCCCCCCGTCCCCCTTTGTGGCACTGCCCACCGGGGTCTTTCTCCTTTCCAGGCGCCCCACTCGCCAAACCAGAGACGGCCCCACAGGATGGGGGTCTTTTGCCAGACAAGGGGGCAGCGGAGACGCCCGAGACAGGTCGGTCCCGAGATCGAATCCTGAGGTGACGGGGTTGGAGGCTGATGGACAGAAGGCGAGGGGGAGAAAGAGGAGGAGGGGGAGGCTGTGGACCCCAAAAGTTGTTTTATTCTTGTGCGGGCCCCGGTGCCACTCAAGATGGGCCGGTTTACCTTGGTGGTTAAAGAACGTGATTAGGAACCAGGAGGCGGGGAGTTCTAGTTCTGCCTTCAACACGAAAGCCGGCTGGGTGACTTTGGGTCAATCACCAGGAGACAGGGAGTTCTAGTCTCACCCTAGGAATGAAAGCCAGCTGGGTGACTTTGGGTCAATTTTTTCTTTTATTATTAGTATTATTGTTTATTTTTATTTTTACTATTTTAGTTTCACTTCATTCAGTTTGATTTAATTTAAATTATTATTTTATTCTATGTTTTGTTTTTTTAAAAAATATATATTTTAAAAAATTATATTTTTAAAAAAATATATTTTTAAAAAAATTATATTTTTTAAAAAATTATCGATGGGTTTATTAGAATCAGAATAGGTCTCTCTAATCCAGGAGATTATTATAAAGCAGGAGATCCTAGTTTATTATAGTTTATTAAATATGTATTTTTTATTTTATTATATTTTATTATATATTGTATTCATAAAAATGTTTATATTGATAAATATATACATATTTATAAATTATATATGTTTATATTTATAAATTACATATATATTTGATTAAATATATATTAAATATATTGTTTACATATGTAAAAAATATGTATTTACATTATATTTTTTATTTATTTTAATTATTTTATATTCACTTTCCCCTACATTAAAATATTTCATTTATTTTTCATCATCATTGTTATTTAATTATTTTGTACAGTTGATTTTAATTCATTTTACTTTTCTTTAATTATTTTATTTTCCTTTAATTGAGTTTCCTTTATTTTTTTATTTTACCTGATTTGATTTGTTTTAATTACTGATCATTATTTATGGATAGTCATTATTTATTTAATTATTGGCAAGAATTATTTACTGTCTGAATTATGATTTTAACTTGGATCAGATTAAAAGAATTCAATTTAAAAAAAAAATTATTTCATTCGTTTTCATTTTCCCTCATTATTCTTCTATTTGTTTGTTTCAATTTCATGGATTTTCATTTCTTTTTAGTTTTAGTTTTAGTTTATTTGGTTTTCATTTGATTCAGTTTCATTTAATTCAACAGATGAACTGAAATTGGAAGGGACCTTGTAGGTCATCTAGTCCAACCTCCCCAACACACCAAAGCAGGAGAGACCTTACTACACCATTTCTGGCAGATGGCAATTTAATGTCTTATTTTATTTTATTTCCATTTCATTCTGTTTAATTTCATTGAATGTCTCGATTGTATTTTCTTTGTTTCTTGGCAGTTTATTTTTATTTTATTTTAACAACTCTTATCTTGATTTTGCTTCCCTGGGGTGGGGAATAGGATCCGGCCCGCCCGGCTTCCAACAGGCCATCAAGGCTGACCAGCAGCTCCAAGACGCAACCGACAGAGCCGGCGGCCCAGAAGATTTGAAGGACCCAGCCAAGAATTGTCCAGGTGAGGTGGCTGTCACACCTGAGAATCCAGGGACTCATACAGTGCGGTAATTTGCTCTGCTGTGCCTATTGTGATGACCCAAAGTTGCCGGATGGCATTTTGCGATCACCCTCAATGACAGGGCTGTAGGTAATTCCCCTTCATTATGGGCCCTGCGAGGTAGGCCTGGCTAAGCTACGGACTGGCCTAGTGTCCCTCCAGGGCTGATGGGGAAGGAGGCCTTCACCCCAGATTCCCCCTTTCTAATCCCCTCGGGCTGGATTCCGTTTGGCGCCTCCTTGACTTGGCACCCTGTTTCCCGCAGGTGACTGGCTTATCCGGACGGTGAAGGTGGAAGCCGAGGATTACACAGAGTGGCCGGCCGGACTGAGCACGGAGGCACTGCTCTCGGGGCTGCCTTTGGCCAGCGCCTGCAAGTCGGAGGGCCGCATCCCGGGACCCAATTACAAGGATGGAGCCGCTGGGCTGGGAGAACTTTCTGGATTGGCTCTGCACCAGTGGCAGATGTTGAGCGAGGACAAGCCGTTGGGCTGCCCGCGCTACGAGCACCAGCAGCGCCGCTTGGCGGCAGCCTCGGGGACCCCCGCCCGCGCCCCTTCGCCTGCCTGCAGTGCGGCAAGGCCTTTGGGAAGAAGGCACACCTGACGCGGCATGCCCGCGTCCACACTGGTGAGCGTCCTTTCGCCTGCACCCACTGTGGGCGCCGCTTCTCTCAAAAGATCCATTTGGGCTCCCATGAACGGGTCCACACTGGGGAGCGCCCCTTTCCCTGTGACCGCTGTCCCAAGAGCTTCCGCAAGAAGACCCACTTGGTGCGCCACCAGCTGACCCACACCGGTGAGCGTCCCCATGTCTGTACACTCTGCCCCCGCAGTTTCGTCCCACCGCCGGCACTTGCTGCGCCACCAGCGGCTGCATGAAGAGGAAGCTGCCCGCGTTGGAGATCCTGCGGAGTTGGGACAAGCCGCCCCCTCGTACGGGAACGGCCTGGAGCTAGGCCTAGTGGGGAACGTCCCCCCGTCTGGAGAGAACCTGGCTGCCTCCGTGGTCCTGGGACAGAACTGCCGGGTTCAGGGTGACCGTGCACAAGTCGGTTTCCCGTACGGGCCTGGGATGGAGCTGGGGAAGTTTCTCCCTTCCTGTGTGGGGCACGTGGAGCCCGATCAGGGACCCTTCCTCTTTAAGGCTGAGCCAGAGCTGGGTGGTGTCCCGGGTGCAGAGAGGGAGGACCGGCCCCTGGGGGAAGCCTTCCTCGATCCCACAAGTTGTAGAGCCCTCTGTGGGGTACAGACGGTGGAAGGTGCACCGTATCTGGAGCAGGTGGGCAAGACTGAGCCAGAGGAGGACGCGGGGGCCAGTCAACCACCGGAAGAGAAGCCATTCCTGTGCTCGGATTGCGGAAAAGCCTTCGCCTGGCGGAAGAACCTGGCGTCCCACCAGCGGCTCCACGCCGAAGGCGGGCGCCCCTTTTCCTGTGCTGAGTGTGGGCGGGGTTTCAGCGACAAGCGCCATCTGACGGCGCACCTGCGTGGCCACATGGGCCTCCTGCCCTATGCTTGTCCCCATTGCGAGCGTAGCTTTGCGCACCGGGCTGGGCTGGCTGCCCACCAGTGCGGGGGCCACACGGGGCAGCGCCCCTTTGCCTGCAACGAGTGCGGGCGCTGCTTTGCCCACAAGCGCCACCTGCAAAGACACTGGCGCAACCAGCACTCGGCTGAGCGCCCTTACGCCTGCGCGCAGTGCGGGCGTGCCTTTAGTACCCGGGCCAGCCTGCTAGCGCACGTCAAGTCCCATGCCGGGCAGCGCCCCTTTGCCTGCCCTCTGTGCGGGCGCGCTTTCAGCCGCAAGTCACACCTCGCCCGCCACGAGGCCGTGCACACAGGCCTGCGCCCCCATGCCTGCACCCAGTGTCCCCGCCGCTTCAGCTCCAAGACCAACCTGGTGCGCCACCAGGCGGTGCACACTGGCCTGCGCCCGTACATCTGCACCCACTGCGCCCGCAGCTTCAGCCGCAAGACCCATCTCTTGCGCCATGAGCGCACCCACACCAGCACCCCACTGCCCAGCACCACCGGTTGGGTTACCACCCTGCCACAGAGTTCCCTGCTGCAGCCAATCGAGCAGCGTCCGCCTCTCCTGTTACCCATGGCGCTGGAGTCTCCTGGCAGTGAGGAACACCCCTCCCCACACCAAATCCTGCCTGCCTCGTGCTATGGACGTCTCGTAGCTTCAGTACCCTTCGTTCTTTCTAATCAGCCATTCGTCTACGGGAGGGGAAAACCAAAAACCCCACACATCCTGCAAGGGAAAAACGACATTTGCACGTCCTTGTGATTTGCAACGGTGTGGGCCGTCAAACGGAGTTTCCCCCCCGCTCAACTTGTCCAACTTTGTGGACTGGTGTGGCAAGTGGGAGTGGAGGATGGTTCCACGCGAGTGGATGGTGAGCTTTTCCTGCAAGCCGTGGACACGCACCTCCACTGCTCGCGTCAAGGCACGGAGGCCGCCGCGGCCTGGTTGTGAACGGACTGTGGACCGGTAACGCACCACGGCCCTGGGGTTGGGGGGGGACCCCTGCCATAGCGCATCCAATGACTTAAATCCCACCTAATCTATTCCGACAGATCGTGCTGGACGGCCCCCTTTCCCCCTACTCCTTTTTAGCTCCAGTTGGGACCGACACAAACTCCGATTCCCTCATAACCGAATAGTCGCGAAAGACTCACCATGCTTTGTGAAGGATTGCGATCCAGACACGCTGACCTGGGAGTCGGTGGGGGGGAGTGTTTTATGGCCAAACACCCATGATTGGGGTGACTTTGGGTTTTAATTAATAACGGAAACACTTGTTTTTTTGTGTGTGTGGGGGGGGGAGAAAAATAAGAGTAGACAAATAATTTTAGTAGTGTCATAAAGCAAATATAAAGTATGTTTTGTAATGTTTTTCTTCGATGTAAACAATAAAAAAATTGAATTCTGCCTGTGGTGGTGGTGGTGATTTGTTGTTGTCCTTCCTCTTCTTCTTGTCCACCTCCTTCCTCCTCTTCTCCCTCCTCCTCTTCCTCTTCCTTCCCCACTTTCTTCCTCCTCCTCCTCTTTTCCTTCTCCCTGCCTCCTCCCTCCTCCTCCACCTTCTTCTTCCTCTTCTCCCTCCTCCTCCTCCTCTTTTCCCTCTCCTTTCTCTTTCCTCTTCCCCTTCTCCCTTTTCTCCCAGAACGAAATTGAGGTCCATGTGTCATGCTTCTAAAAGTCAAAATATACTGAAATATAAAATATAAAGGAAGAACAGACAAAAGAAGGAATATATTTTACACCATTCTGGAATATTTTCAACCTTTTAGAGCACTTTAAAAAAAAAACCCACCGGAAAAGCATTCAAATATATCTTCCAAAGCTGGTACGAAGGAAGACTTCTTAAGCCACCTTTGGAAGAGGGCCCCAACCCGAAGGGCTCCGCCTGCCTTTGGGAGAGGAACGGCAGGGCCGCGACGGAAGCTACGTTCGTCCCCGGGAGGCCCGCCCCGTCCTTACAACCCTCCATCGGGAAGCGAACCGCCTCCGTTGTCGGTGCGAGTTTGAGTTGCCCGTCGGGAAGCAAATCGGGGCCTCGCGGACTTTGGCTCACCTGAAGCGGGGAGGAAATCCTTCCCCCCCCTCCCTCCCCACGTTTCTCCCCCCTTCTCCTCTGCCCCTCCCCCAAACCTTCCAAACCTACCAGGCTCATTCCCAGCTGAACAGAGTTGGGAGGTCATCTGAGTCCAACCCCCGCCTCCAGCCCCAAAATATAAAGGGGTCTCCTCCCACCCTCCCCTTGAAAGCCCACCAGGAACAGCCAAATTCTAGCTGAGGGAGGAGGGGGGAGGGAGAAGAAATGGAGCCCCCCCGCTCCTCCGCCTCCTGTTTGTCGAGGATTTTCTCTCCCCCCAGCCACCCTACTTCAAACACTTAAAAATAAGAAATAATATTAGATTAAATAATAAAGTAAAATAAAATAAATAAATAAAACAAATATAATATGAAATAAATATAAAATAAAATATAATAAAATAAATACATTAAATCATTACATTACATTATATTGCATTAAATTACATTGCACTGCATTAAATTGCATTACATTAAATTACATTACATTGCATTAAATTAAATTAATTGCATTACATTTTTAACCCCTTTTTACCTGTGTCCCCTTCCCCCCCAATCCGCAGCTTGGAGCGAGGCCACGCTTCCCATCTCCCCACCCCCCGTGGGTAACGCAGCGGACCCAACAGGGCGGGGGCGAGAGGGGGAGAAGCTCCCTCCCAGGTTGCAGAAAGGCGATCGGGCCTCGCTGGGCAAAGGCGAGCAGCGCTGCTGCGCCTTTAACCTTCCTCCGTGTCCCCGCCCCCCCCGCTTCCCGCGTCTCGTGGCGCGCCCCGTTGCCTTGGCAACCCGGGCGTTTTCTGGGCAGGGAGGGGCCCCAAACCGGAGGGAGGAGGAGGAGGAGGAGGAAGAGGAAGAGGATGGTGGAAGAGGAGCGAGAGGGTAAGGGAGAAAAAGGATGCGGGGTGGGGGGGACCCACCTGAAACCCGCCCCCACCCATAAGAGACGCCCAGAAGGGCAGGGAGGATGCTTGAGATGATGCCAAAAAAAATAGGGTTGCCATGGAGACGGCCAGGGAAGAGATGCTGAGGAAGGATGCTGGTGTGTTCCCCCCTTTGCACCTGGGGAGGGGGAGGTTTGCCAGTGGGAGGGGGAGATAGGAACTCATCATCCGACCCCCCAAAATGGTGGGGTGGGGGGTGGGGGGAAGCATCCTTGAAGGCCTTCCTTAGCAACCGTCTTTGTTGTCGTGGGGAACGGTTACCGTGGCGCCTGGCAACCCATTGGTGGGGGAGGGTGGGATGTTTTTTTGGGGGGGCGAGGCTTTTCTCTGCCCTCCCCTTCACCTGCGAGGGGAGAGGGTGGGCTGGGAGCCAAATAACCAGAACCCCCCCCAATAAGGCAATATCTCCCCAACCTCCCCACCCCCAAATTCGGGGGCTTAGATAGAGAGCTACCAGGTCAAGCCACCAAGCTTGAGGACTAGCGCCATGGGCAGACCAGGGCTAGTGGGTTTCCCTGAAAAGAGCCTTGAAAAGAGATCCGGATCGGTTTGTTGGGAGCGAGACTGGATTCCTCCCCCTGCCCCCCCGGAAAAAAAGGGATTGGACGGATTCCTCGAACTCTGGTCTCTTTTTGCAAGCTGAGCCTGGAGATGGGGAGGGGATATTTGAGGGAGGGGCCGTCCTCTTTGGTCCTTGGTTAAAATTTTGTTTTGTTTTGGAATTTCATTTTGTTATTTTATTTTTTATTATTTTATTTTTATTATTTTATTTTCATTTATTTTATTTTATTATTTTATTTATTTTATTGTATTTTATTATTTTATTATTTAATAATTTGATTTGATATGATTTTAGGATTTTAGGATTGTTTTATGTTTCATACTTTATTATATTTTACTTTATATTTTATTTTATTTCATTTATATTTTAGTATTTTAGGTTTTTAGTTAAGGTTTTAGTTTACTTTATTGTTTTACTTGTATTATTTTTATTTTATTACTTCATTTTATTTTATTTTAATCCTGTATCCTTTTGTTTTCATATTTTATTATATTTGACTTTACCTTTTATTCTATTTCATTTCATTTATATTTTAGTATTCTATTTTATTTCATTTATATTTTAGTATTCTATTTTATTTCATTTATATTTTAGTATTCTATTTTAGGTTTTATTTTACTTATTTTGCTTTTTATTATTATTTTTATTTTAATATTTCATTTTATTTTATTGCATTTTAATCTTGTATTATTTTATTTTATTTTGTTTATATTTTAGTATTTTATTTTATGTTTTTATGTTTTGGTTTATTTTATTTTTTTACTAAGAAAACTTTATTTTATTATTGCATTTTATTGCACTTTAATCTGGTATCATTTTGTTTTATTTCATATTTTATTATTTTATTCTATTTTATCTTTTATTCTATTTTACTTTACTTTATGCTTTAGTATTTTATATTTTATTTTACAATTTTACTTTATTATTTTTATTTGCCTTTCTTATTTCATTTTATTATATTATTTTACATGTTATTTTTTTATATTTTCTCTGGTATTATTTTATACTTTAATTTTTTATGTTATTTTATATAGTCTATATTTTATTTTATATTTTTTATTCTTTTATATTTTTATTTTATTTTACTTTTTTATTTTGTATTATTTTACCTTCATTTTGTTTTCATTTTATTATATTTTATCCTTTTATTTTATTTTATCTTTTATTATCCTTTTTTATATTTTATTTTATTGTATTACTTCATTTTATTATTATCCAATGTATATGCTGCCCATCTCAGCATCCAGCTTTCTGTTTCTAATGTCCCCTCATCTTTCTGGGACATCAAACAGAGGGTTCCTCCCATGAGGTAAATCCAACCGGCTGACGGGCAGTTCCAGTCCTGCCTTAGGCATTCTGGGTCCATGGGTCCCATGTGATCCCCAAGCAAAGTCAATCGGGAAGGCAGATTCGCTGAACGGCCATGCAGCAGGCTTGAAAAACTTGCCATGATTGTGGCAAGAAAAGTCGTAAAACAGGGCAAAACTCACTGAAGCAATATCACGGCAAAGCATCGGAATTCTGGCCTGGGTTGCCGTCATAAATAGAGGACCATCTGTCCCCCTGACACGGGTATCTTTTTGCACCTTTCCCTTCCCTGCAGGAGGCATGGCTTAAATCCAAGAGGTTCTTTTGCGGTCGCAAAATGGAGAGTTAGAGAAGCGTAGGTCAAGCCGAACCCAACCTCTTCCGAGACTTGTCCGGCGGAACCGAAATGGACTTCCGGAGCGAGAAAAGCGATGATTTGGACCACAATGGCAAGATCACCGTCCAGCTGCTAAAAAGCCAGACGGGAGAATTCGATCTCGAGTCCATCCTGCTGTTGAAACTAAGAGGTCTGGGGATTTTGGAACTGGGCTGCCTCGGCGAGTGCGCCAGCTTGGAGTGGCTCGACCTGTCGGGCAATGGCCTGACCCACCTGGGCCCCCTCGCCGCGCTCAAAGCCTTGACTGTGCTCAATGTCGCCGCCAACCGTATCTCGAACCTGGAACCGCTGAGTGGCTGTGAGAGCCTACAGAGTCTCAACGCATCCGGCAACCAGCTGCGTAACCCGCAACAGCTGCAGTGCCTGACCGGGTTGCGGCATTTGGACAACGTGCGCTTCCACAACGGCCCAGCCCGGCTCAGCAACCCCTTCTGCGCCACCCCTGGCTACCCGGCCATCCTGGCGGAAATGTTTCCGCGGGTGAAAGTGATTGACGGTGAGCGGGTGTCCGGGCGGGGTAGCGAGCTCTACCAGCTCTGCAAGGATCTGGACCGCTCGCTGCAGCGTTGCAACAACAGTGGGGGGCTCAGCGAGATGGCCAGCCGGGCTCAGCCCTGGGTGGAAGAGGGCTACTGGGAGGTCCAACCAGCCAGGAGAAGCTCCATCATGGAGGAGGCCTACAAGCAGTTCAGCGAGGCTTTGCTGGAGTGCCGGGAGTTGAGCAAGCAGGCTGACCACAGCATCAACCAGGCTGAGCGGGCGCTCGGCGGGCGTCCCGATGCCAACTCATATGTTTTTTGAGGCTGCTGGCTGCCGAGCATCAGATGCGCTGGTGGAGGGTTCTACGATGACTGCCGATGGCCAACTCACCACAGCCAACTTGCCATGGTCAACTCTCTATGGCCAACTAGCCATGGCCAAATCTCCCCAACTCATCACAACCAACTTAACACAACTAACTAGTCATGACCAACTCGTTATGGCTAACTAACCAAGGTCAACTCTCTGTAGCAAACTAGCCATAGCCAACTCACCATGGCCAACTCTATGGCCAACTAGCCAATGGCCAACGCTCTATGGCCAATTCCCTATGGCCAACTCTTTAGAAAGGTTGCCAAAAGTGGGACGGAACGAAATGGGAAGGCCAAGAATTAAAATCATTTTCAAATGGGTAAATCCTTTGA
Source organism: Pseudonaja textilis (assembly GCF_049901715.1). Taxonomy (NCBI): domain Eukaryota; kingdom Metazoa; phylum Chordata; class Lepidosauria; order Squamata; family Elapidae; genus Pseudonaja; species Pseudonaja textilis. The sequence continues at coordinate 2,225 of NC_142008.1, read as the reverse complement.
AAGAACTGCGTTGAATTGTTCCGCAGGGAGTTGACCATTGCTGATTGGTCACAGAGAGTTGGCCACACCGAGTTGGCTACAAGGAGTTGGCCCGTGCCACTGGGGAAGGGCCACCACATATTGGGAGGAACACTTGCCCCACCCTTCCCTTCACCCCTCTGCCCGCAACTCATTTTTCCCGACCCCCCCCGTCAAAAAAGGGAGGAGGACCCTTACCCAACCGCTGGCTCTTCCTCTCGGCTTCCTGCCAGTGTTGGGGGGGGGGGAACCTGCAAGGACACCTATGCCATCCCCCCCCCACCCCCCAAGGACTGTGGTCACTTCCCAGGTAGCCAGAGGTGAGATTCAGCCGGTAACATAAATTTTGACCGGTTTTGGAGAACCGGCAAATACCACCTCTGACTGGCAGCACCCACCCTTTCCCGTCCTATCTTCCATCGATTTTTAGCTGAGCTGATTCATGCGGCAAAGCGGCTCAGCTGAGCTAAAGCCAGCTCACCTGAGGGCGATCTTCAAGTGCTGCACGCGCGAAGCGATGCGCGAGTGCAGTGTGCGCACACGAAGCGACCTTAGAGGGCAGTGCATGCACACACAAAGCATGTGCGCGAGGCTTGCGGGACCAGTAGCGTGCAATTTGGAATCCCGCCACTGCAGGCAGGCCTTTGGTTTGGCAGCATGGTGGCCTCCGTGTATGTGTGTGGATATGTGGGCCCTGGTGGGCCGGCTCCCAAAAGCCCCCTTTCCCTAGGCTACTTCACAAGGTAACTACGATTCTTTGTTCCAGATTAATCTTGGCTTTCCCCCTTAAGCAAGCATTATGAATCTCAGCCCGGCTAGCACAGCTGCTTCGGCTCTTATCTTGGGGTGGGCGGGGCCAGGATGCTCCTCCACCCGCTAGAGATTTCACAATTTTCACATGACAACCCATTAAAAACAAGCAAACAAACTTTGGCATGTTGGCAAGTTTTGGTCAGGTGTCCACAAAACAAAAAAAACGGGCCAGAGATTTGCAAACGGGAAACTCCACGTTGCAAGGAGACCTAGTCAGACCTTGCTATCCGAGGTGCATTTGCACAGCCCTCACCGTTCTCCTCCATGGGCACTGCACCGCTGCACCGCTGCATTGCATGTTGTTGGTCTCCCGCCCAGTCGTAGACAGGCCTGGCCCGTTTCCCCAATATTGCGGAGGGTATGTCTTATCCCTTGGTCCAAAGTTGTTTTGAGAGGGTTTTTTTTTGTCTTTAAGGGGTTTCGCTTCTCTTCCGAGAAGCTTCTTCCGTTCTAACTAACAGTTCAATTCTTCAGTCAGAACTTGAAGAAGCTTCTTGGACGAGAAGGGAAACCTCTTCAAGGAAAAAAAATACCCAAGCTCTGATTAGATGGTTGGGGAACAGAAGGATTGATAGCTGGTCATTTGCAATGAGAGCCGTTGAGGTTATTTGGAGGTTTGTTGCCATCTTTGGGGTCATGCCTGAGTAATGCAAATGGGGATGGAGGCTTCTTGGAATGGTACTTGGCAAGATTTGCACTACTTTGCGCGACTCGGTTGACCTTTAAGACGCCGACAAACAGCGACAAACCTCCCAGCAGCCTCAACGGCTGTCTAAAAAGGATGCAAATGACCAGCTGTCTGCAAGGAAGATCAATCCTTCCGTTCTCCACCATCCAATCAGAGTTTGGGGGGGGGGTTCTTTCCTTGAATAGGTTTTCCTTCTCATTGCAAGAAGCTTCTTCACTTCTGACTGAAGAAGTCAACTGTTAGTCCGAAGGGAGGAAGCTTCTCGGATGAGAAATGAAACCTTTTCAACCAAAAAATAAAAAATCAAGAAAGGCCAGTTGCACCTTTTGGCACAACCACAACTTGGAATGACAAGAGAACCCCCATAGACATCTTACACCCCGTTTGCTTCCGGCGCCATTGTGCATGATGGACCCCCCCACCCCCAGGATGCACCCCCGTCCCCTGGGGAGCAGAAATGAGAGGTGTGATGAAAACTCGACTTGCAATTTTATTAAGGGAATCGAAAGGGAGGCGAGAGTTGGATGCTTCTGGAAGGTGGACTTCTTTCGGAGCGGGGAGATGTGCGGATACCCGCTGGAGGCCAGTCCGCCGAGTCTGCGCAGCTCTGTATTGGGGAGAGGGAGAGGAAAGGGGGGGGCTTCAACAGTCCCTCCAGATAGCAAGCGGCCCCCCCAAACCCCCAGAGATTATGGGAGGGCAACGT